>NC_134493.1:22661475-22796475 GCF_040206685.1 Ascaphus truei | reverse complement strand
CAGGCGAGTGCCCTGGACCCGACGGACCCAACTTCACCAGCACTTGCAGAGACCCAAAGAGGGAGATTGGAACAACGGGGAAACTAAGGCCCCTCCATGCGCAACTGCCAAGTGCCACGAAAGGAGCAGTCCTTCCAACAAGGAAGAAGTCAAAACGCCAGGCACCGTAGAGACCCTCATCCCCTTCCTGATGTCGGCTTGTCGCCAAATGAGAGGAACTTCCGAGGACGTCGCCCACAGGACCCACCAGATGCCTGGTCTCCAGTGTCCAGTCCAGCGGAGCGCTATCCACGGCCCCTTCCTGCGACGGAACCCTCTCCATGTTTCGTCTGCGGAGAACAAAGCCACCGGCATGTGGACTGTCCACAGATGGATTGTTCCTTCAGCAGGACTGTCACCTCGGCCTTCACTGGAGAAAATTACAAGCCCTGGCTACTTCCAGCCCAGGTTGGGGGAAAAACCATCCAGGCCCTTGTAGATTCGGGCTCTGGGAAAATTCTGGTATTTCATGGAACTGTTACCACCTAACGAGTGTTCTTTTAACTCTCCATGGAGTATAGAATGTATACACGGCGATGTATCCGACGGCCAAAATCCGGCTACAGGTAAAAGGTCAGGAGGCCTACCTCGAAGTAAGAGTCGCTCCTTGGCTCCCTGCCCCCATTGTGCTCGGCCGGGACTGGCCTTTCTTTTCAGACCTAATGGCTCCAGTCTCTTACGAGGAGCCTTATTCTATGGCTCAGGAGAACCCTGGCAAACTGTTCCCCTTCTCGGCAGACCTTTTTCCCAGTAGACACCGGGTTCCAAAGACTCGGAAGCAAAGATGCTCTGACAAACAGGACTGGTTGCAGAAATCTGGGTCTCAAGGTGACCATTCTAGTATCCAGAAGTCACAAGTGATGGCTGGGGATGGCCAGAGGGAGGGGGATATGGGCCCTGGAGATTTACCAGACCTATACCACCCTGATTTTTGCCAGAGGCAAAGGGCAAAGGGAAGACCCAGTCCTTGCTAGACAGTATGATAAGGTGGTAAAAATTGATGAGCAGATATTGAATGCACAGGGGGTGATAGTATTCCCCCATTTTAAATTATCAAATGATATCCTGTATAGGGTGAATAGGCAGACACAAACAGGGGAGGTCACCAGACAGATATTGGTTCCCAAGGCGTTTGTTAAATCGGTGTTCACTCTAGACCATACTGTCCCTTGGGGTGGTCACCTTGGCAGGGATAAAACATTGGACCGTATTTCGTCCCGATTCTATTGGCCAGGGATGCATAGTAATATTGCTAAGTTATGTGCGGCATGTCCGGAGTGCCAGCTAACTAGTCCGAAGGGACAAAAAACAGCCCCTTTGGTTCCTCTACCATTGGTGTCAGTTCCCTTTGAGAGGATTGGGGTAGACTTGGTAGGACCTCTAGAACCTTCTGCAAAAGGACACAGGTTTATTCTCGTAATAGTTGACTATGCAACAAGATATCCTGAGGTGTTCCCCCTGAGAACAGCAACGGCGAAGCAAGTAGCCAACAACTTGTTAGAGCTGTACTCACGGGTTGGACTTCCCCAGGTTATGTTGACAGACCAAGGTACAAATTTTATGGCTAAACTGATGCATGATGTCTTAAAATTACTAGAGGTCAAGTCTGTTTGGACATCGGTCTACCATCCACAGACTGACGGATTGGTGGAAAGATTTAACCGAACTCTAAAAGGGATGCTGAGGAAATTTGTAGATTCAGAGAAGAGAGCCTGGGATGAACTTCTCCCTTTTCTGCTGTTTGCAGTGCGGGAAGTTCCCCAGGCCTCCATGGGATTCTCTCCATTTGAACTGCTGTATGGCCGCCAACCCCGGGGTATCCTAGACATTCTAAAGGAGTCCTGGGAGGAACAGCAGTCCCATTCTAAGAATATATAGCGAAGTGTATCTAGAGAGGTACACTGAAGAGTCCCTTTGTAGGCGCACCGCAGACCTTTATAGAATAAAGTGGTAAGGGTTGGAAATTGGTGTAAAGTAAATCTTTAATTTTAATTATTATTTAGTGAGGGTGTAGTAAAAACAGTATATTATTTCTCTACTAAGCATCACCTGGTACCCATCTATACCTGTGTCTAACAACCATCTTATTCATGCCAACCAACAACATTTAGAGATGCAGAAATATGCCTACGTGACCACAGTTCTGTAAATAAACAGAACCACTTACTACCTACACCTACAGGGGGCCTATAGTAGATATATAGACCCATTAGTGTCTATTTTTTCACACAGTATATTTAGTAGAGAAATAATATACTGTTTTTACTACACCCTCACTAAATAATAATTAAAATTAAAGATTTACTTTACACCAATTTCCACCCCTGACCACTTTATTCTATAAAGGTCTGCGGTGCGCCTACAAAGGGACTCTTCAGTGTACCTCTCTAGATACACTTCGCTATATATTCATTGACCTACTCCCTAGGCAGCACGCCTTTACCACCAAGGGGTTTGAGCGAGGTTCCTTTCATTAGTCATCTGTTCCCTTCTAAAAATACCCTGCAATATGTATTGGACCTTAGGAAGCGCCTAGATGTGGTCGGGCATTTTGCTAGGGAGAATCTTAGATCAGCCCAGGACAGTCAGGAGAGACATTACAATCAAAATGCTCGTATGAGAGTGTTTCACCCAGGAGATCAGGTGATGTTGTTGTTACCCAGTTGTGAGAGCAAACTCCTAGCCAAATGGCAGGGCCCATTCGAAGTACTCCGCCGCACGGGTGATGTGGATTACGAGATCGCTGAACCAGGGTCCAGGAAGGGTAAACAAATTTACCATGTGAACTTGCTGAAACCCTGGAAGATGCAGCGGTCTCTATTCATCAACCCGGTGGAGGAGGAAACAGACTTGGGTCCTCAGCCCCCACGGGAGAACATTGAGGGTGACGATAAAATCCTAATGGGTAGACAGTTGTCCTCTGAACAAAAAGGGGACTTGGTAGAAATAATTACACAATTCCATGATGTTTTTTCTGATTTGCCAGGGCAAACTAATTTAATTTCACATGTGGTAGAGACAGCACCTGAGGTAAAAGTACGTTCCCGTCCTTATAGGTTGCCTGAAAGTCGTAGGGCCCTGGTAGAGAAGGAGGTACAAGAAATGTTACACTTAGGAGTGATTGAGGAATCATGCAGTGAGTGGTGTAGTCCACTAGTTATGGTCCCTAAACCCGATGGGAAGGTAAGATTTTGTGTGGACCTCCGAAAGGTCAATGCGGTATCCAAGTTTGATGCATATCTGATGCCAAGGGTGGACGAGTTAATTGACGCCCTTGGTAACGCGGAATATATATCCACGCTGGACTTAACAAAAGGATACTGGCAAATACCTTTAGAGGAAAAGTCCAAGTGCAAAACAGCCTTTGCCCCTCCCATGGGTTTATATCAGTTTGTGATAATGCCATTTGGACTGCATGGAGCCCCAGCCACATTTCAGAGACTCATGGATAAATTGCTGAGACCCCATAGGGCTTATGCCGCAGCCTACCTAGATGACATTGTCATTTATAGTAAACACTGGCGGACCCATCTAAATAAGCTGAAAGCGGTCCTCAAATCTCTAAGAGAGGCAGGGCTCACAGCCAACCCTAAGAAATGTGCCTTAGGTAAGGCAGAAACCAAATACTTAGGGTATGCAGTGGGAGGTGGAAAAGTAAGGCCACTAGCCGACAAGGAAGTTGCCCTGAAAGAGGTTCTGACCCCCCAAACAAAAACGCAGGTACGCTCTCTGCTGGGTTTAGCAGGGTACTATCGGCGGTTCATCCCCAACTACTCAGAAGTTGCAGCCCCATTAACGGACCTCACAAAAAAATGTGCCTCTACACAAGTGGTATGGTTAAGGGAGTGTCAGAGAGCCTTTGAGGACATAAAAAGGTGTCTATCAGAGGGTCCCGTCCTTAGAAGCCCAGACTTCAACAGGCCTTTTGTGGTGCAAACCGATGCATCAGAGATAGGGCTTGGGGCAGTGTTGTCACAACAGTTTGAGGGAGTGGAACATCCGATCCTTTTTCTGAGTAGGAAATATTTCCCGAAGGAAAAAAACTACTCAGTGATTGAGAAGGAGTGCCTCGCAGTAAAGTGGGCAATCGAGGCTTTGAGGCATTACCTGGCAGGAGTCCATTTTACTCTGGTGACAGACCATGCTCCATTAAAGTGGTTAAATAGTATGAAGGACTCCAATGCTAGATTGACCAGGTGGTACATGGTCCTTCAACCCTTCTCAGCTTCAGCACAGGCCTGGAAAACAAAATGCAAATGCTGACTTCTTTTCTAGAGAAGGGGTGGATGGTCGGCTTCAGCCGTGCGTGGCCCCAGCCACACACTAACAGGGGAGGAATGTGACAGGGTGAATGAACGTCACTAGCCATATACCTGGCAAACCTATGTTTAGGCTTGCAGTGCAGCAGTGACGAGGTTAAGTTTCAGTTGAGAAGGGCTGCTTAATTAGTCTGACCCCAGCTGCATAATCAAGGTGTTTTAAAAACCCCAGGCTGTACACACATGCAAGCTAGCTGGTCAGGAGACAGAACTGAAATACTGAAGAGATTACTGCTATAAGGTCTGTTTTTCAAAGTACATGTGTGGTGAACTGTCTGTGTCCTGCATGCTGAAGAGAAGCTGCCTTGTTTTCTATGCTGAAGAGAAGCTATTTTGTTTTTGTCTGCTGAAGAGAAGCTATTTTGTTTTGTGTGCTGTATGTTTTTAAGGCTCAATAAAGAAGCCTTATCAAGAGAACCCGAGTGTGTGGTTGCATGTACCCTGCAACAGTATCTTTGTGAGATATATGGTGAACATCCAAATCTCTCCCGGTCAAAGTGATGGGACCTTAGCAGGATGAAAGAGAGACACAAAACATAGTGCAGATTGTTCCAATTTTTATGTAAAATCAATATAAAAATTTGCACTCACATTTGGCAAATCAAAACAAGCAGATTGGGATAGGATCCCCGCCACGAAGTAAGTATGCTCCCGTAGGTGAGCTGGTAGGCTGCACCCGTGATGCCGTGGATATGAACGGACCCCTCTGGGGCTGGAAAGAGCACTTTCGATCAGCTGTCAGCTCTACACGCGTCTTCTCACTGCCTGGTCCTGGGTCCTCACGTCTCACGTCTCTCATGCTACAGCGTCACCGGGAATGGGAGCAGGGAGGTAGGCGGACTGGAGTCTTCCAGTGAATCCTTTCTGCTGTCTACAATCAGCTGCCACTCTACGCGTTTCACCGTAAAGGTTTCATCAGGAGTGCACTGATGAAACCTTTACGGTGAAACGCGTAGATTGGCAGCTGATTGTAGACAGCAGAAAGGATTCACTGGAAGACTCCAGTCCACCTACCTCCCTGCTCCCGTTCCCGGTGACGTCGTAGCACGAGAGACACGAGAGTGAGGACCCAGGGCCAGGCAGTGAGAAGACGCGTGTAGAGCTGACAGCTGATCGAAAGCGCTCTTCCCAGCCTCAGAGGGGTCCGTTCATATCCACGGCATCACGGGCGCAGCCTACCAGCTCACCTACGGGAGCATACTAACTTCATGGGAGAAAAAACTAAAAAAGATGGGGATAAAAAGAATTCAGAGTCCGGTAGAGACCAGTCTAGATCTAGGCAGGAATCTCAAGAACGAGGAAGGTCCAACTTTACCCCTATAAATAAAGAAAAAAGGGATAAAAGAGAAAAAGACAGGATATCCAAAGCTAATAAATCCCCAGTGGACACAGAGAAAAGAGTTAACTCTTTCGATAGAAGGGATAAAGAGAGGGATTTAAGCCCCAAAAATCACCACGGGGAGAAAGATTTTTTAGGGGAGGGACCTTCCACTTTGTGGGACAGGGGGACACAACCCTGTCCAAAAACAAGGAAGGACTCAAAAAGAAATCGAGATTCAGAGGAAAGAGAGGGAGAAGAAAGAGGATACAAAAGGAACAAGTGAGGGAGACAAATATTTTTAATTTAAGTTCAGTGTCTCTTAATAAAGCTCAGCATATTGTGTTATCCAAGGGATTAAGTTTTGCACCTATGAGGGGTCACAGTTCATTTGACCTTTTCATAGATGCGAACAAATTCCTCCGCAAAATGACTGTGAAAAGGTATTTCCTTGGTAGAGAGGCAGTTAGTAGGCCTGAACAGACTATTCCCCCAGTGGTTTTGGAAGAGAGACGGATTATTCACACGAATCTAAAACCAAGATCTACCTTCTACCCTCACCATGCTAAAGGTGATCATTTGGAGGTCTTTTTTAAAATGATTAATAAAGATTTTGAAGATTTAACTCTAAAACAAGGGAAAATGCGAAATAATCTCACCAAAGAGGAAAAAATAGCATTGAAAGACCTAACTGACAATGAAAACTTGGTCATAAAACCTGCAGATAAAGGAGGGGGAATAGTACTATTAGACAGAGAGGCATATGACAGAGAATCCCTCAGACTTCTAGGAGATGTAAATACATACACCAAATTAAAGACCAACCCAATGAGGAAATTCACGGAGGAGCTGAAACACCATCTGGACGAGGGGAGGGAACAGAACATATTAAATGACAATGAATATCAGTTTATGTACAGTGACAGATCTAAATTACCGGTTTTCTACCATCTACCCAAGGTACATAAAAGTGTAGTCAATCCCCCTGGCAGAACTATAGTCTCGGGGATTGGCTCACTAACGGCCAATCTGTCACTGTACATAGACACATTCCTTCAGAAGTATGTAGTGCAGCAGAGGGCATACCCGAGGGACACCACAGATGTGATTAACACCCTAAACAAAGTAAAGTGGGAAGAACATTTTATCATGTCCACTTGTGATGTTACATCGCTCTACACAATTATAGAACACGAGAAAGGGTGTAGAGCGATAAAACAGGTACTATTTAGGGACAAGGACCTCACTGAGACACATATTGTTTTTATTATAGACAGCATTAGATTTATTTTAAATCATAATTTCTTTTGGTACGGAGAGGATTACTACTTACAAAAGTGTGGAACGGCGATGGGGACAAGGTTCGCCCCCAGTTATGCTAACCTATTTATGGCCGTTTGGGAGGAGGAGACTATCTGGCCAGGTGGCGTTCTGGGGGAGAACCTTGTCCTCTGGCGCCGTTTCATTGATGACGTGCTTTAAATATGGAGGGGGGGACAGGAATCTTTAGATGAGTTTTTAGCATCTCTAGACATAAACGAGAGCAACTTAAAATTCACTAGCAGTTCTAGCAAATCAAGTATCAACTTTTTAGACCTTGTAATCTTTGTTGAAGAAAATAAAATAAAAACAAAAACTTATTTCAAAGAGACTGACAAGAACAACTATATATTAAGATCTAGTTGTCATCTATCCAGGTGGATGGATGGTGTACCACCTGGACAGTTTACCAGGCTGAAAAGGAACTGTAGTGATAATAATGTATACCTTGAACAGGCGGAATATCTCAAAAAAAGATTTGTAGAGAAAGAATATAAGGAAGACAAGCTGAATAGTGCAATAAGGAAAGTGGAGGGCATTAATCGTGATGATTTGCTAAAAAGCAAGGCTAAAAAGAAAGAGAGAAATAGGGAATTTGACTTTGCCTTCATCACTAATTATAGTGGAGAAGCCAAGGTCATAAGGAACATCATTCACAAACACTGGAAATGTCATTCACAAATCCTCAGAAATGACCCTATTTTGGGTACTGCCATTCCTGAGAAGCCTAATATCATCTTTAGAAGAGCAAATAATCTTAAGAACAGATTGGCACCCAGTGCATTAAGAAAGAGTGACACCAATTCTGAAAGTTGGCTTCAAACAGGGAAAGGTTTTTTCGGCTGCAACAAATGTAGGGCATGTGAATTCAAAACAGACAGAAAAACGGAGTTCTGTTCAAATGTGACAAAGGAAGTTTTTCAAATACAATCATGTCTAACATGTAGGAGTGATCATGTAATCTATGTCCTGGAGTGCCCATGCAAGCTGCAGTACGTTGGCAAAACAGAAAGACCTATAAGAACTAGGATACTAGAACACCTTAGTAGTATCAAAAGACAACTAGCCACTCATAGTGTTCCGAACCATTTCCTAGAAAAACATCAGGGAGACCCTAAAGGATTAACATACATGCCCATAGAAATGGTCAAACAACACTGGCGAGGAGGAGATAGGAATCTTGAACTCATCAAAAGAGAATCCTTCTGGATCCACAAACTAAGATCCCTCCATCCCAGAGGCCTTAATATGGAAATAGATATGGCTCCCTTTTTGAAATAAACTACTGCACGGACTTCCTCCTTATTCTAATGTGCCTTTCTTTCCCTTCCATTCCTCCCTCCTCAGGTGAAAAAGGAAAACTCCGGTACCATATGCGTCGTTTATGTCTTTTAGCTTCATATGTTTTTTAGCTTAAGTTAAGTCTGTAGTCTCAGTGTATGTTATAAGAGATTTAATTGTACATATGTCTGTTCGAAAATAATCATTAAGTTTTTATGGAACCAAGATATAAAGTATATATACTGAGTACCATTGTCACCTAACTAATTGGAATAATCTCTATGCTGTAACTGCATCATCCCTTTAACAGATGTTGTATAACTGCGCCGATTCTGTAATATGCTGTAATTCCTATCATTGGGGTATTCACATCCTTATCACTATGCAGATGGGCTTAAACCTATCACTGAACAAATACAAATAATATATATTTTTAAATTAATCCTTTATGATAGATGTTTTATAATAGAATTTTTAAATATTATATATACTGTTTTTGCAAATTTCTTAAATCAACTTTTTATTATGAATCAATTTTATCAATATTTGCATAATTTGTATACCTCTTATCTTCTCCCCACCTCATCAAGCTTATTTTAATCATACAGTACTTAATTTTTCTACTGGGCTCACTATACCAGTTAATCCCCCCATTCTATCTTGTTTTTTATGATGACAATGTGAATACATCCAACCATGTCCACAGACCTCAAACTAGCACTGCAGAGGTTAATAAAACCAGTGATTGAATAGGGTATATAAGCTGTCACTAAAGGGGGGTTCCATACTCCTGACGAAGCCAGCCATTCTATTGGCGAAACGCGTAGAGTGGACCCGCCCAGGAAGTGAGAGGATTGGTGCTGCAAGCTGTCAATCTGCTGCCGAACCGCAAGTGACGCGACGGAGCTGATCGCGCCCACCGGAAGTGACGTATCGCGTCAGAGACATCGCTGGAGGAGATTCCCACGCTGATACAGTGCAGAGGAAGCCACGGGGAGACTGTGGAGAAGCCCATCCGAGACGGCGGCGGTGCGGTGAGCTGCGGCAACCACCCTTACACTCCTTATCACTTATACAGTGAATAACGCTTATATTGATTTTTAACATTGTGAGTGCACATTTTAATACTATATAAAGTTTATCCCTATACCATTGATCTGCACCATGGAGGTCTGTTTTTATCTTTCCATGTACGTTTGCAACTGACATCCCAGTTCTAGCTGCTTCCTGCATATGTCCAGTGAGATCCACCTGACTTCACATATCCCGCCACTGCACTTATCCTACTAACTTTCTGTGAGTAGGGAGCACACAGGGGCCAAGCATCATATATCACCCTTGAACAAAATTGTTTGCACTTAGTGTGTTTTTTTCTTTGTTGTTCTTTCCCTGCATGCTCCCCCTGGGTTGAGAAAATACATATTGATCATCTGGGACCAGTGAAGACAGTCCCTTCCAGAGGGTCTGAGCAGGGGGTTACAACCTATATTATACTTTTTTTCACTATTGCACTATTTTTAGGCACTATATTATTCTGAATCACTATATGTGTGTTATATAGTCACTGTATTTTAAGTGATCACTAGTATTTAATTAGCGCCAGATTTTTCACCAATCACGTTGTCACTCTCCTGGCTTTCATACATTCTTTTTCTGAGAGTTACCAGCACCTTATCATTACTGTTATTTAAAGGAGACTTTTTTTTTTGCTTTGGCAGAAAACTGTATTGTAGCATTTTCTTTGTATATTATGTTTTTTTGTCTATATGGTAGACAAAGCCTCACAGTACCTGGAAGAGTTTCCATGTCTGCAGGAACTCTGGACAGTGGACTTCCAGGTTAAACATGGTGGACACAACTCTTTTGCATCAACCGAGCAAGTATTTTAAATTGTCTCCTTTTACAGCCACTTTTGTATAGATGTTTGTTTTTTGGTGCATCATGAATTTAGTGATATCTATTTATGCAATTATTCATCTCTGGAAGTCATATGTAAGACTCTATAGGGCAGATTTATCAATCGTCAATGCAGGGATTTTGCACCTGATCTAGAGTTAACTGCCATTGACTTGAATGAGTGAACACCAGATCGCGTGAGATACTGTTCCTTGCATGGTTGCTTGATGATTTCTGGCATATGGTCCTTATTCTATAAATTGCGATGGCTCCGATCCAGCGCTAATGCATGGATTTCAATGGTGCTTTCCGTATAGCACTATCACAGTTTATAGAATAAGGTGCTGTGTATTTTCCTTATTTGTGAAAATAAATGTACTATTTGTTCATTTAACATGCCATTAGATTAAGCAAAAGGTTGTAACCAGGTGGAATTCAATTGTGTATCTGTTAAACCACCTTCTACAGCAGAAGCAAGACATATCCAGCTACACGGCATCTGTCCGTGTGTGTATTACAACCTTCTGAAGTAGCCGCACAGGACATCAGTTGGGCAATGCAACCGTGAGACCCTTCATGAAACCCCAAAGGTTACACGTATTACCCCTAATGTCTGACAAAATGGAACACTTTTTGAAACCTGTTTCTTCTACCAAGCTAAAAAAAACCTTTCAATATAAAAAGTAGGCACAGAAAACACCGGATCAGGCTTTGAGGAAATGACAGGAGAACGTTCTGGGGCTTTTGAAGTTTCTTCAGCTTCCAGTATGGTGGATGACTATTTTAAAGGAGTAATCCAAGCCGTTTTTTATCTTCTTATTTCTTAACATAGGATTGAAGCAGGGGGTCTCTGGACCTGAACCTCATTCATATCAGCTCCAGGGACCCCCTACTTCCCAGATACAGACCTCCTCCAAAAATAATTTTGCCATTAAATCTATAATGCAATTGATGATTTCATTATATTCACAGGGGAGTTAAGTTAACATTTTTAAAATATTTGACAGTACTGTAAGTATGTGACCTTGGTTAAAATATTCACAATTCAATGTCATAGAAGGCATCTTTCTTGCAGAATCACTTCTCTGGAGCGACCAGAAAATCAGGACCGTCCACGAAAAAGTGATGTTACAAAGGAAGTTGGTGCTTCTATGAAGACTACATTTTAGAATAATGTTTGTAATCTTTAGTGTAACATGCACAGATTGCAGTTTTCTTTTACACAGCAGCAGCCTGAGTGCAGTCCCATGTAACTTAAAGAGAAATCCTTCACCGTTTTTCTCAGGCGCTCCTTTAAGCTCTCGCTGCTCTGGCGGCTACAAATAGTATGAAGCAGTCACACATCAAGTCCCCAATGGCTTTCTCCCAGCAGTAGATTGACTGATTGTGACTGACAAGCCCCACAGAAAGCCATGCCATAAATGATCAATCACACAGGGCCACATATATTTTTATGTTTTGTTTTTGCCTTGTGGATTGACAAGTTATGTTAGATAAAATCAAAGCCAAAAAGTCACATATTGGGAAAATACAGAAAAGATTTCACACTTAGGGGTAGAGCCACGGAAGTGCATTCAATTTCTAGCATTATTTTATCACCATTTTACATATCCATATCCGTCACACGTATCTGCAAAGGTGCTTAGCGTTATAGCACATGGATACATTTTAACGGACGTTTTGCTTACACATATGCAAGGCATATAATAATGAGCACTTTCCCTAACAACGGACATCCTCGGAACTGAGTTCCAGGTTAGTGCATTAGAATAATGCCACGGTATTTAAGATCTTCCAAAAACTGATGTTCCCTACATCCAGTCCCTGATTATCATTAAGTTCTTTCTGGGAATAGCCTTAAAGCAATGTAATGAATATGGGGCTTAACCTTTCAATTACAAAAAGTCACGTGTCATACAAATGTGTATATTTAATGGATCATATTAATGTGTGAAACACATCATAAACTGTAATATGGTTTTTAGTGATTAAAGTGATATGTTTGTGTGAACTAATATGGTTTATATTGTAATAAGTACTGTATTAAGTATGGGTATACAATACTGTATAACCATATTGTACATACCTCCGCAACAATGTGTGTACAATTAAAGTAAATGAAGACAGGACACTATAAATAATTGAAAAAATGAGGAAGTGTAAACATTTTACATTTGACAATATTATAGTAAGATTTGCATTAGCATTTGCTAAGATATAAGTAATGCATCTTTATCATGTGCGTTAATAACGTGCGTTAAAGTTTGTCCAATACGCATATGCCATGTATTGGAAAACACGTGTCTGAGACATGAAAATCCCCATTAATAGCTCTGCAACTGTACTTTGACGAGTGGACGTTAATTTTGACTCATTAGCTGGTAGACAGAGACCTAAGCTGCAGTTAGAGTACACCTTGATATACGTACTGTAGTTCAAAGTTTTAATAGTCATATTCTGTACGTCCTGGAGAAACGTAGATTCATTGTACAGATGTAGCAGGTTTAATTGTTTTTCCATAAGATTCAATAGCAGTGTTGGTGCAGTATAACAGAACATATCCCACCTTAAGGGAACAGTGAAACCATCCACATCTAAAGGTTATGGGTTGAAATGTCATTTTTTTTAATATGAGGTCTTGATATTTGTACTTTTAAAAAAACTTTTATTGCATCACAGAGCATTCTATTTACTGCAAATAACTTCAGACAGGTTTGGAATTTTCTCTTGTTCCCTCCGCTGAATGCTGCTACACGTGCCTCAGTATTATATTGGTATACAATAATTCCCCCTTTCTTGTTTTTTGCATCTGTAAGCTGTGATACCTTTTTGGGAACCAACATTAGTGCTCTATTTAGAGGAAATTGTAGTGAGCAGAACTATTTAAACCTCATTTTTTTTTATTATTATTATTATTATTATTTCACTACAATTTTTAGAAAAACCTTAGCTGTGGAATTAAATATATTTTTACTAAGTTATTATGCAATTGTAAGTTTGCTACTTTTTAATAAGCACCTTATTCCACTAATACTGATTTGTTGCAACTTCATCAGCAATATAAACCTTTGAGCTATATTTATATGTCACCAGATTTTAGTCTTGCCCCATAATAATTAATACACTCCTTGTGTCCTCATATTATTGTCTATGATAGCATTGCAAAAAAACTAACTGTACGAGAGGAAAAAAAGAACAGTTTTAGTAAGCAAAAATGAATTATGCATCTGATTATGCAGTGTGCTGTCCTAGTTTAGAATTCAAATCGCAAACCTTTTACATTATAGCAAGCCTCATGGAAGAATCAATAATGCAGCTTGATAATTCTCCCATCTTTGTACATTCCTTGATAAACTGCTGTGTATGTGCCTCCCAAGGGGAAGTAAAATTATGTGTCACTTGCTATTTGGTAAGAAAAGTAATAGAACACTACAATATTGCTCACATAAATTATGTTTCGTAATTAAGCTGAAATCATAAGTTATGAAGGATTGTTACATAAATGTTACTACTGGAGTGAAAATTCTTACAGGAAAAGATTAAAAGTAACAAGTCTCTGGTTCTTTGAGATTTTATGGTGAATGTTAGAAGTGAGTTATGGTGCTTTTATCATTGATTTTAAAGCAGCAATATTATATTCCCCCCCTTTTCTTTTTTTATTATTTGTATATGTAAAGCATGTGACAACGTATGATTCTACATTCTTACCTACACTGGCAATCGTTTGGTGCTCCTGTTATCAATCTGTACAAATCCTGATTGTGTGCCTAACTGAATGGACACCTCCAATCAATCCTTCAGTCAGTGTAACTCAGCAACTACAATGTATCCAGATATTACTAAGGTAACATTATCTATTGTTACAGTTTACCGCTCAAAGTGCTCAGAACATTATCCACAAATGATCACAAACAGGAAAGTGTTAAAATATCTCGCACTGCAGGGGAAGTGGGCTAAAACCTGCTATAGAGATCAAAGGGTGTTCAGTATATTAAAACTCATTAAAAATGGCATGAAGAGTTGAATTAAAAAAAACAGTCACTGTTATCTAATGCTACAGAACTGATTTATGGAGAAAAAAAAACATAAGATGTCACATGTTTTGCTGCTGTAAGATGTGTTTGACAAAAGCATGATCAGTACACAGTATCAAGTATAATGAATATGTACCATGCAGTATAAACTGAATTACTACACATTCATATAGAGGCTTCAGGGTGCCATTGTAATTCCTACAGCATCTAAAATGTATTATCCCATTTATTACTTATGATGAGCACACACTTCCATGTCAAAGTATGCCCCCTTCATTTCCCCAGCTTCTCAAAAAATAGCATAGTATAGTATATAAAGAAACAAAGGAACTGTAACGAATTATTCACAATTATACAGAACACCGTAAAGGAAGGAAAGAAAAACTCAGTTTTTCAGCAAGCCTTTCTACGGACCGTTTGGTAAGAATAAGAACCTTCATCAGGATTACCAGAATACCCAGATTAAGGTCTTTTTTAAAACTAAAATAATTTATTCATTCTTTAATGCCCCATGGTAGATCAGCACACTGCTTACTGAATACATACTGTACTGTATGTGCATTTTACTCTTGGTTTTCCATGCTGTTGGCATCTCAGAAGCTGCACCCATTGATACTGTGCCGGAATAAACTTGTTTTACTGTACATTGGAATGCTGAGATCTTTGCTGATTTTTGCTGCTGTAAATCATTCTGCTTTTAAAAGTGAAATCCAACATAGTCTAATTTATAGTTCTTTTGCTGTGACCCAATGCTTCAAATTCATCAGAAATGTTCTACTTTGGTGGCATACTTATGTAGAACCTTATTCAGGACCAAAAATACTGTGCCTAGGTAGAAAGGCAAGAGCCACACACTGATAGATTTAATTGATCAACCAAAGAAGCCATGTACAGTAGAAGCAGGTACCACGGCGCCTGCTCTTAATGAAGGAGGAAGGGAGAAGGAATTGATCTGTGATAGGAAAGACTGGTGTATGCATAAGGTGCACTCTGGTGTATGAATTAAGGTGTTGCCATGAAGCACAGAGGGAGCATGAAGACTGGTGTAGCAGGCAGCAATGTAGACCAAAAAGCATTCATTGGAATCACTACTCGAAAATGATAGATATAGGCGCAGGCATTTTAATTAATGAAAGTGTTGCCAGTAAATATGAAAGAGCTGCTGAATGCGCTATTACTTTGTATTCATTCAACCAACAAATCTGTATCATAGACAAACTGTGATCGCAGTGCAATCACCGATTAACAAACTGACTTCAGGCAAGACATGACATCTCCACTACAGTGGAAAAATCCGTTAGTTTTATGGGAAAAAATAAGTGTCAAATCAAATAAAGGAATCAGAGGTGGAATCAGGACACCCAGCAAGACAAGACTGCAGCAAAATCAATGGTCAGTATTTTAATGAGGAAAAATGGGGGGAAAATGGGGAAGTGCATGTCCATAGATACAGTGGCATTCTACTCTCTGTACCCTCTGTATTCTCCCAAGTTGGGGTCATATAATACTTTCATAATCCAATTTTCGAGAGGACTAATCTACAAGTAATACATTGGGATGGTGTTTTTGCAGGGAAAATGTAGAAGATAAATGGGCAGTCTTTAAAACATTGTTAGAAAAGCACACTTATCAGCGTATACCCTTGGGTAATAAGTATAAAAGAAATAAGTCAAAATCAATGTGGCTAAATAAACAGGTAGGGGAGGAAATGGACAAGAAGAGGAAGGTGTTTAGAGTCTTCCGTCAGAAGGGACGGAGGCATCATATTAGAATTATAAGGAATGTAACAAAAATTGCAGTGGGGCAATCAAATGAGCAAAAATGGATAATGAAAAAAGGATTGCAATAGAAAGAAAAATCAACCTTAAAAAGTTATTTAAATACCTTAAAAGCAAAAAAAGAGAAAAGAAAATATAGGACCCTTTCAGTATGAGATGGGCAGGCAGATTATTGGAGATAAGGAACAAGCAGAGGTATTGAACAAATTCTTTGCCTCTGTGTTTACCAGGGAAGAAACAATTTCAATTGTAGTTCCGCAGGAGGAAGCCACAACCTCCATATTAATGAACAATTGGTTAACTGAGTAAGAAGTTCATAGGCGGCTTGAACAAATGTAAGTAAATAAGGCATCTGGCCATGATGGTATACATCCAAGAGTTCTCCAGGAGTTAAGTTCAGTAATAGCCAAACCATTACATTTAATATTCAAGGACTCCATTTACACAGGCTCAGTATCACTAGATTGGCGTAAAGCAGATGTGGTGCCCATTATATAATAAGGGAGCTAGATCACAACCAAGGAATTACAGACCTGAAAGCCTGACTTCAATAGTGGGTAAACTAATTGAAGGGTTAATATGGGATAATATTCAGGAATAACTAATGAAAAACAAACTTATTAGTATTAGTCAGCATGGATTTATGAAGGATAGATCATGCCAAACTAACCTTACTTGTTTCTTTGAGGAGGCATGTAGAAATTTAGACCAGGGTAATGCAAAGGCTTTTGATACAGTTCCACGTGAGGTTGGTGTACAAAATAAATCAAATTGGACTCAGTAAAAATATACTGTATGCACCTGGATTGAAAAATGGTTGAATGATAGACAACAGAGGGTTGTCATAAATGGAACTTGTTCAGGTTGGGCTAATGTCATGAGTGGAGAACATCAGGGATCGGTACTGAGACCCCAGCTTTTCAATTTGTTTATTAATAACCTTGAGGTTGGCATCGAGAGCAAAGTCTTCATCTGATACTAAATTGTGTAAGGTTGTACAGTAGAATCAGAGTAGGATATAATATCTCTCCAGAAGGACTTGGAGAGACTGGAAACTCGGGCAGGTAAATGGCAGGTAAAAAAGCAAGGGATTCTGGGAAATGACATGCAAATGAGCACACAGTGTCACTTTTTGGCTCAAAAAACATTTTTAACATGGTTAAATAGTAAAAAAGTATCAGGGAAGGTAACCCTAAAAGAGAAAATGGAACAATTTGAGAACGCAGTGGGAGATGTTCTGTTTTGGGTGGGTATTTTCCGGAAGCAGCATGGGGGTAGTAGTGATGAACAGATAATAGAAAGATTGGAAAAAATGATGTACCAAAGAAAACAGCTGACAAAAGAGCAATATTAAGAATTAAAAAAGGAGCATGTACAGTGGGTTAAAATAAAAGAGGCTAGGGGAGAGGTGAGGGAGAAAGAGAGTAGCGAGAGCAACAGCTCGTCCTCACAAAAAAGTCAGATAAGCGTGGAGGGAACTAAAATACCGAGAAGTGTAAGTGGAGTAAGTGGGAACGAAAGTGAAGAAAAGGCAGGCAAAAAAGGGATTGTACAGGCAAAAGAGGCAAATTCTGCGGGAGATAGTAAGGGGAGTAGCACCCAGGGAAAGGATGAAGTAGGGCTTACAAAGGAAGAGGTTTTGCACAATCAACTTGCGAGGGGATTTGGGCGGAGATATTGGAATGTGAAAGAGGCAAGGGACGGGTATGAAAAAAGTGTGAGGTCTGCATTCCAGTTAGAGGAAAGTAAGAGAGGTTTGGAACGTATGGAGAAAGAATTAAAACAGATGATCGCATCACTTGAGAATAGAGAAAGGGTTTTTGTTTTTAAATGAATGAATCTTGAAGTATATGGTTCTTATCTTTGTGTGATGTTTTGGTTATAGGGTTTTTTCGTAAAGTTATGCTTCTTTTTTCCCTTCTGAAAAGTTTATCTTTGTGTTTGTATATATCTGAAGGATGAAGGAAGAAAATGTAAATATATTATGTTTTGGTGTCTTTCTAATGTTAGGTGACTGTTGTCACTATGGTGTGTTTTTTTGGTTTCCAAAAAAGTCTGTAAACTTAAGTTGTTGAATAAAAAAAGTTTAAAAAAAAAAAAAAAAAAATATATATATATATATATATATATATATATATATATATATATATATATATATATATATATATATATATACTTTTGTGATGGCAACATCACCTTGGAAACAGGGGGAGTGGTTTAATTATGTTTAGTTATTCTGTACCAGGTGACAAACTGAACACTTTCCTGACGGTGGGCGTGGCTAGGCCTCTGCCTAATCACTATGAATCATATGATGGGGAGGGTTGTTACACTGCAACAACCCAGGCAGTTAACTCTTTATGGCCCTTAATCCCTTAAAGGAATATACTAATTCCAAAAGGGGGGTTACTGTAATAATAAATGTGCAGTTAATGGCATCAGATATGTTACCTTAGTAATGCTATAGCTCCTATTTAATATACTATTTAGAGAAGTGTGAAACTTTTGCCAAAATTCACAAACCGAGCGAAATTTGCGCTTTTTTTTATGTTAACAACTTTGTGCCCGTGTCAGATTTCGCAAGTGATTCACCAATCATTTTTAATTTAGACCCTGAAAGCTTTTGCTGGAGAGGAGGGGAAAATGCCTTTATCAGGGTAAATATTAAAAAGTGTTGGTGCATTTGAGGGTCTAGAATGGCTGAAGACTTGGCAAAAATGCAAATTCTTAGAGAAACGGCATATTTATTGCAGAAATGTGGGATTTTTGCTACATTTTTGTGACTTTCGATACGTTTTTGAAACATACATTAAAAAAAAATTGCAACCCACTTTTGCCCGTATTTGCACATCTATCCTGCTAGTAACGCAGCTTGTCATTTCAGATGAATGGAGCTCTTATTCTTCCCTAACATGGAGAAGTAGCTTCACAGCATATTTATTTGATTTGCAAACCAAGCAATAATTGTTTAAATATTTACATATTTAAATATATGTAGTTAAATATTTAACCCTAGCCCTTCCCTTTCTCCAGACATAGGATTTGTGTCAGCCCAAGGAACCTTATTTTGTTCTGAATGATGCCATGTCCAATTGTAAAGATGTGTTTCTAACGCCAGACGATCTGAGAAATGCACAATAGTAACTAGGTAAGTTTGCATCAAGAAACCTGGCATTAGCAGTAATTAATCCACGAATTGGACAACACTGCTGGCTTTCCATCTGTCCTGGGATATAAAGAGTATACAGAAATGACTAATAATGCATCAGTGCATAATGAGGTGAACGACATAATGAGGTGAGCCTGAAGAAACAGTCCAGCATTTCCTTTCCACTGTATGTAGGTTACATAGGATGCCAGGTGCAAAATCACTGATGCAATACAGTCCCTAGGATTCCTCTTATTTGTTTTATGTACATCAACCTAGTTTGGAGCAGATAGCCTCATTCTGCACCATGCCAATGTGTTTTTATAATATAAGTTACTTCTGCATTTACAACTTGTTAATGAAAATAGCCTCTGTAGCATCCAATGTGAAGTGTGCAGATTTGTACAAGTACAACATTTTATTTTTAATAATGATTTGAAAATAGATTATTCACACATTTTAAAATATTAAAAGTGCACCTGGTTTTGTTCATGGAGTACTCGTATCTATGCGCTTTTTTGTATATGTACATTCATTGGTTAGCAGAGAAAAGCTCAGCTGTTTTAGAAATACCATGTTAAACAGCAATCCAGTTGCATTGCTTATTTTCGTTAGGATTGGAGCAGAGGGTCTCCGGAGCTGAACAACATTAATTTCAACTTTGGGGAACCGCCTGATTCCCATGTGCCGGTATTTGCAGACAGAGAACATGTGTGCCTAACGAAATGGCGGCGTTTAAATGTCCCATGGGCCAATAGGAAGCCATGATGTCATCCCTTGCGGCGTCCTATTGGCCCCCGTGACCTGGACATTTAAAACTCACAGAGATACTGGCAGCACCTACAGGTAAGTATCTCTGGAAGCAGGGGGTCCCCAGAGCTGAAATTAATAGGGCTCAGCTCCAGAGTCCTCCTGCTGCAAATGTATAATAATTTAAAAAAAAAAAAGAAATGCAACCTGTATTGTTGCTTTAAGTTCTCCTTAACACAATGGAGATTCACAAACCTCCAATTCAGGCAATCGCACCACAATCCTGCGATAACTGCCGTCCAAATCACTGGCAGCCTATGTTATACATTACTTGGTAGCATAGCAGTTTCCATGGTAACTGCATTGTTCTAAGAGTATAAAAGATCAGCTGATTAAACGGTTCACATAATCCCCGAGGAAGAACAACAAGTGTTCCTAATTCATAGTGATTAGCAGCATAGCTTGTGCTTTGGTAGCAGTCTGGACAAGTGAACCCAGGGACCGTGACATCAGACAGCTCCCGCGTGACGCAGAAGTCGGAGTGGAGGACGCCTAGAAGCAAGCTGTACATTACATGCTGTTCTAATCTGTTACATTTGAGAGACGTTTGATTACACTTTCACATGTGGATAACACATTTTTAAGTCATGAAGGGTTTCTTCTTTTCTTTCTTGCATTTTGTTCGTTCTTTACATCTTTTGATGAGTGGTCTACTCAGCTATGGAACAGCATCAAAGACGTCCATGAAGTTGATATGTTTAGTATTAATAACATGTTCTTATATAGCGCTGCTGGTTGTACGCAGCGCTTTACAGAGACACTTTGCAGACACAGGTCCCTGCCCCGTGGAGCTTACAATCTATGTTTTTTGGTGCCTGAGGCACAGGGAGATAAAGTCACTTGCCCAAGGTCACAAGGAGTCGACACTGGGAATTGAACCAGGCTCCCCTGCTTCAAACTCTCAGTGCCAGTCAGTGTTGTTACTTACTGAGCCACTCCCTCTCGCTAATCTATGTTTGAGATTAATTTTTTTATTGAGATCTCTGAACACTAATAAAAACTGTTGAATTTATTAAATGATTTGGGACATTTGTTAAGCACCCAAAAGTGCTCATTGGGTGTTTTTTATAGATGTTTATGGATCAGTGCATAATTTTTAATTTATTTTTATTTGACCTATTGTATATTCTACACACAGGATTATGTACTTTAGCACACAGATGTTCCAAGCTACAGAGGTAAGTTAGGAGAAATGCTGTGTGAGGGTAGGGGACAAAAATGGGGGAAATGAGATGGGAAGAAGTGAAATATTTTAGTGCTCCTGGATCTGATCTAAGCAGGTTGTCAATTGTAACACAGCAAATATCCCTATCATACTCATAGCACCCAAAACCATAGGTTCTAAGCTCCACGGGGCAGGGACCTGTGTCTGCAAAAGTATCTGTAAAGCACTATATAAAACTAGCAGCGCTATACAAGAACATGCTATTATTATTATTATTATTATCCTCATTATATACTGTGCGTATGTATATGTATATATATATATATATATATATATATATATATATATATGTATGTATGTATGTATGTATGTATGTATGTATATATATATATACAAATAGGTTTTACCAGATTGGAGTCCGGAAAAAACGAGTCAGCACGTCCCTGAGGAAGGTCACGTTTAGATGATCGAAACTTTGGATGTGGTGCCATGTTAAACTGAATATAGTTCTACTGGACTTACTAGACTTTGTGCTGTCTCGTTTTTTCCGGACTCCAATCTGGTAAAACCTACATGTGCATATGGGACAAGCATCAGCATTTTTTCTGTTGTTTACAGTGTGCCAACTGAATGTGATTTTTTCATATATATATATATATATATATATATTCATGTAGAGGTATCAGTACCGTGTTAGCCGAGCTTCAATAATCAAAAAATAAATAGATGATACCGTTCTGTGGCTAACGAAATGCTTTTATTTGTGCGAGCTTTCGAGATACACTGATCTCTTCTTCCGGCGATGTTACAATGAATGAAGCAAGGATAACTTAAAAACAGTGTCTCTTGGAATGTTATCTGTGCTGGTCCTTCCCCCGGTGTGGATGAGATTTATGGCTGGAGGTGTCAAAGGGTAACTGAAAGCAAGTGAAGAAAGAGTGTGTATGGGTATCAGTGTGAATAAAAATGAATGGAGAGCCCACAGCATAAACAGTGCTGTACACAAGGTGTGTGTGGAGTGAGAGGGGATATAAATGGTGTGGGTGGGTGTGGAGAGTTTGTAGCACAACTAAAAGTGTGTGTGGATACTATGTGGTCCCTATTGGTGTATAGGGATTGAAAAATAAGGAGTATTAGTATGTGTGAGAGACAGCTGTGTGTGCATACATATAGCACAGTATGTACATACATGGCCTTTAGCGCTCATGGGAAGAGAGTTCGCTAGTGTCAGTAATGACTCATAAAATTTCGATCTCTGTTTAGGCCACTGCTAAGTGTCCCGAACAGTTGCATAAATTTGTATTCATGCAACCGTCTCTCTTTCGGGGTTTTAAGATTACCTTTGAGTATGGCAACCCTCAGATCGTTCATCTTATGGCCAGAGTCAGAGAAATGTTCGCCAACAGGACTGTCTCTTGTTCCGCGTGTGATGCTGTGGTGATGCAGGTTCATTCTCTTGTTTAGCCCCTGTCCTGTCTCACCTATGTAGTAGCAGCCCCCTGGGCATTTCATGCACATGATGAGGTACACGACATTGCTGGAGGAACAGGTGAACCCTCCTCTGATTTTGTATTCCCGATTCTTGTGTGGTATTTGTATTGTGTACGCTGTGTAGAGCATTGCGCAGGTTTTGCATCTTGGGTCCTGGCATGGTTTTGTCCCGCATTCAGTTGTACTGCTGAATACTTTACTCCTCACCATAATATTCTTGAGATTATGGGGTTGTCTGTATGATAATAAGGGTGCTTCAGGGAAGACCTGTTGCAGTCTTGTATCTTCCTGGAGGATGGGTTGTAGTTTCCTGGCGATCTTGCGTAGGGCTCCTAGGTGTGGGTTATATGTGACCACCAAAGGAACCCTGTCGCTTGTCTCCTTCTGTTTGTATTCAAGGAGATCACTTCTTGGTATTCTGGTGGCTTTGTGAATTTGCTGGTCTACAATTCTGTGGTTATATCCACGGTTTATAAAGTCTGATCTCAAGGCTTTAATCCGCTGGTCTCTGTCTGCTGTGTCGGAGCATATCCGATTGTATCGTATGGCTTGACTGTAGATGGTTGCATGTTTGGTGTGTGTCGGGTGGAAGCTGTTGTCCCTCAAATAGCTGGCTCTGTCTGTAGGTTTGCGGTATACAGAAGTCTGTAGTTGGTTGTTCTTTATAGTAATGGTGGTGTCTAGAAAATGTACTTCATCCGGGGAATGGGTGAGTTTGAGGTTGATGGTCGGGTGGAAAGTATTGAAGTTGTCATAGAACTGTAGGAGGTCCTGTTCGCCAGAGGTCCAAATCAGGAGGATGTCATCGATGTAGCGAAGGTATGTAAGGAGTTTCAAGTGACAGGTGGACAGAAAGTCACTTTCCAGTTTTGCGCAGAACAGATTGGCATACTGTGGCGCCATCCGAGTACCCATAGCGGTCCCGGTTGTCTGGAGGTATGTGTCATTTCCAAATGTGAAGTAGTTATGGGTCAGAATAAATTCAATGCATTTAGTCACTGTCTCTGTGAGTGGCTCCTGCGATCCCAGAAAGTATCTGCAGGCTGAAATCCCATCCTCGTGGGGGATGTTTGTATAAAGTGACTCTACATCCATAGTTGCTAGTAGTGTTCCTGTAGGGAGGGGGCCAATGGCATTCAGTTTGTTTAGCAGGTCGGTGGTATCCTGGATATAGCTGGGTGTGTTCCGGACAAGTGGTTTTAGAATGCCCTCCACCCAGCCAGAAATATTCTCGGTAAGTGTGCCAGATCCAGAGATAATAGGGCCTATAAACCGATAAACCCATGATTGCGGAGGAGGCGTGAGAAAGGCTCCAGAGAGAGCTGAAACTTTGACTTGTGTATTAAACATTTGCTATTTTTTCACAAGACCTGGAGTGCCTGTCTGTGTGTGTGTGTGTGTGTGTGTGTGTGTGTGTGTGTGTGTGTGTGTGTGTGTGTGTGTGTGTGTGTGTGTGTGTGTGTGTGTGTGTGTGTGTGTGTGTATCTATTTGTAGATCTGAATAGTTTCATCCGCAAACTGACTTTGAAACCATTCTTTTAAATTCAGTCTGCCAAAAAGCTTGAAGAAACACCTGAGCTTGACAGTAGAGATTTGGGTTGACATCTCTCAAAAAGCTGTCTACAGTCTTAGGATGGATCTTAATGTCTCTCAGAAGTAGCTTCACAAACCTCAACATGGAGATAGAAGTCTCATGCCCGGAGACCGAGAGTCTCAACTCAGAAGTGAGTAAATGGAAGGAGGACTACAAGGAGGCCCTGAATATTATAGAGACTGTAAGAAGGGAAAATACAATGCTGAAAGATGGAACTTTAGAAGCATTGGAGCAATGCACACATGCAGAGCACCTACTGCAGAACCAACTGCAAGGTCTGCATACGTACCTACTGATTGCCAAAGAGAAGCAGCGATCTCTACAAGAATAAAATCTTCAGGCTGCTAAAGAAGTACAAGTGCTGCAGGAATATCTGATTACCCAGTGTGTCCCCACAAAGCAGCATGAGAAACTGAAGGCTACCCTGAACATCACCAGAGCTTCGCTGGAGGCCAAGCTTATGTAGCCCTTTTTCTGCACACCTTCCTAAGGGACTGCTAGTCGCTGTATAACACCTGCGGCTCCAGGAGATCTGAGCCTCCGCTAGCTGGGAGCCTGGGGTAAGGGTTCTAGCGCAGTGCCTCCACTTACCCAGGATCCCCGTTACGTAAGATCGCCCTGGGCAAGAAACATACCAACAATGCGTGCAACCAAGTTTACTGTGCATAAGTAAACATGTCTTACTCTCTACATAACATCACACATAACTTATATTATACGTTAGAGTCCTGGTACTGCGCGGCTCAGCCGCCTTCCTATTGGAATCTGTCCTGTATAACCGTGGATCTGCCATGCTCTATAGAGTGCTGTCCTTATAAGAGGTTGGCTGATATACTCAGTCCGCTAGCCACTTGCTAGTGTCACTATTAGAGGTATTCCTAAGGCGGGTTCAGCGCCTGGTGACCGGTGTTGGTGCACTTGGTTTACAATTGTACCTTCCGGTCACGGCGGTGACCGGCGCCTCTTCGCAAAGGGTCCGTTGCTTCCCCTTGGATCCTCCGGACGTCGCGGTGTCCAGCCGTCTGATCCCAGGTGACTGTGACTGTCCACAACTCCGTGCGCTGTCCCTAACTAAGGTGACAATTCTCTCCACTATCGGGCGTCCCTACAGTAAAGCAGCCTACTGTGACTCAGGGATAATCTCCTATGGGCCTGGGGGTAATAGTTGGCCTATGCAGGCGGGTCACGGACCCCCTGCAATCACACTCCTCCTCTCGCTCGGTCCCGAGCTCCTCTGCCAAACGTGGTCTCTGCCCCCACGCTTCCTGTTCCTGTCTCCGTAATCCCCGCCCTCTCATTGGCTCCTAGCATCAGGTGATTGCCCCCAGAGCTCGCGGGAGTTGCCGTCCATTCTCAGAGCCTTTCCTTATTGGCCCCGCGTTCGCGCGCTCCCCTTACGCAGGCGCGACCTCACGACCTTGTCCGTGTCCTCGCAGTATTGCGCAACAACATGACGGCACCCTATATACCGTGCCGTCAGAGAACCTGCCATACACACACACCGGGTTTTAGCACACCCTTACACTTAGATTCCAGGTGACTCAGCACAAGAGGCAGCACAAGAAGGTCCAGAAACTGAGACAAGCAGCTGAATGAAGAATGCGTTGATGCACACTCAGAGCAAGCTCCAGAAACAGGATTCTCTCGCTGATGAGCTAAACTTCTTTAAAAGGGAGAAAAGCAGCAGAGTTATTCAGAAGTACTACAAAGCTATTGTCGAAGCAAGGTTGGAAAGAGAAATGTATCTGTGCAAATGCTCTGCAGCGCTCATCATACAGGCTACAGTATCTACAGAGGAATGAAAACTTGTTGGCTAAATAACCAGAATAAAGCAGCCCGCCTTCTCCAATCCATATGGAGAATGCAACATCTAAGAAAAAAATATGAACATTTGAAGTATGTAATTGTGCTTCAATTGTCAAATGTTAGGAAGTATCTGGAGCAAAGATGCTACAGTACAAAAAAATGAAGGCAGCTGCTTGTGTGATTCAATCCAGATCTAGGTCCTACGTCACAACCAATCAAGCTTTGCATTGCTATAAGTGCACACGCAATGCCATCACCATACTACAATCGTCTTTCCACACAATTCGGGAAAGAAGAACCGAATAATGACTGAAAAACGCAATACCAATACAGTAATACTGCTGTGGCCCCATGGCCCAATCCAGATTCCTCACAAAGAAAATAGCCGCAGAAAGATTCAGTCTGTGGCTAGAACAAGGGAGACCTATTTTGTTGAGCACACCTCCACAAGTACCACATTAGTTGACTACAAAAAAAAGAGACCACGGGGGTCAATCAAAAAGGATAAAACTCTGTCCACCAGGAACCACCTGTGAGTATGGATACGGAACCGATGCAGGTGGTCACCCTAAAGATCGCCTGACGCAAGGGAAAACTCATGACCAAGCGGTCAGAAGAAAGACTGCGCTCTGAAAAAGTCCTCCTCGGGTGACTGAAGAGTGCTGAGCTCAAGCACCTTCTTGAGGAAACATACCTGGAGAAAGAGCTCCAATCCCAGTGGAACAGAGGATTCTCGTACTCCATCCACTCTCATTTGAGCCGCAGAGATATCACGAGTGAGAGTGGAAGGACGGTCTTCTGCCGTGGTAAGCCCGAGCTTCCCACAAACAGGGGGGTATGTAACAGGGACTTATCCCTGTTTAAATAAAGCAGCCTCAGAGCTCTGAGAATCCAGCAGAGATTGTTGATTGCAGCCACTCAATTATCTAGTCTCCACGTGGACTAAAGAGAGCTCTGTAAAAGGCCTCATGTGAGACACAGGAGAGGGATTCCTTAGCTCACAATTTGGCTGACACAGGAAAGCAGAGAAGCCTGCACACAGACACTGTCTTGAGCACAAAGGTGTATGGTGAGATGAAGGCATCCAGACACCCAGAGACATCAGAGATCTATATTTCCTGGACACAGAGAACCCAGGAACCTGCCAGAGACTGACATGGAGGGCCATCTGCTTAAGGTTACTTCCTGAGATTTTTGGGTGATAGGCTGGTAATGGGAATATCCTGCCCGTCCTGCAGATAGGGTCTGGGGAAGTAAGTTAGCCCTTACAAAGGGATAGGAGTTTATTTTGTTGTTTTTGTATGTTTTGCCTGGATAAAGGAACAGGCTCAATAAAGCCAAGATATAATTGTACCCAAATCGGTCTCAATTATATGTGACTCTGCACACATCTCTTACAATGCCGATTTGTCCTCCAATGCAATTACATCACACATCATTTCAAAATGCTCTAAGAACTAGATTGGTCATCACTTTCTGGGTTAGCTGCCCACCCATCTGAACAAACTCTTTACCCCTACCACATGCAGCACTTATCATCTGAAATCTGACTCCAAAAGACTGTTCATGGTCCCAAGTTTCAACAAAGTATCCAGCCGCTCCTCCTCTTACCATGCACCTCACAACTGGAACAGTCTACCGGAGACTCTCCTTTCCACCACCAATTTAAGTTCTTTCAAAACTAAAGCTGTCTCACTTTTTAATCTGATCTGTAACTGTTATATACGCCTATAATATAAATTATCTTTAACTGTGCATACAATTTCTTGTATATAATGTACTGTATAACCCATTTCACTCATTGTAACTATGTATTTGTACCCATGTATTTGTAATAATAACTCTGTGCACCGGACATACTTGAAAATGAGAGGTAACTCTCAATGTATTACTTCCAGGTAAAAATAATTGATATATAAATTAATATTATTGTACTCTGTGCAGCTTTAGAGTGTATTATTTTTCAATTACTTTTATTATTATTATGTATTACAAAAAAAAATATACACAGATAGAAGAAAAAGTATACCAAAGGGAAACAAATATTTGGAAGAAATGGTAAGAAAATTACACTTACCAGATAGGGATTCTTATCTTTAGATCTGTTTATAAGTTTTGAATGTGATACGAATAACATATGTTTGGTATAGGATTTTAAAGCTGCAGTTCAAGTTGTTGTTTAAAAAAAAATCCTTCAATATGTGTATCTATACAATCTACACACTGATAAGTGATTAGCTAAATTGCTAATCAATCCGTTCTCCTGTAATCGCTTGCTGAAATTCATCTGGGGGTTCACAAAATGCATGTTGGGTAATCTTCTGCTGCACTGACAGCCAAAGTTCTACGAGGAAGATCATGTGACCAGCCAGGCACTAGATTCAATTGGTTCACTGCTAGAGAGGGCAGGGCTCAAAAAGATGATGCTGTTTCAGAAGGGAAAGATGGTGCCACTTTGTATATGGTTGCTCTAGGAACAAAAATGTCTGTTACATTAGAATACATTAAAAATGTCTTTAAATTGTTATTTTGTTTTAATGCTACAAGTATTTTCTCATAGTACAGAACTGATTTATTTAAAAAACACACACGTAGGATATTGCTTGAACTGCAGCTTTAGTATAATTCAGAGGGGCTGTTAGAAATCCATTATATTAAAATGTATGAATGTGAACTTATATTAAGACAATTGCATGCAAATAAAGTTTTAAGGTTTTGAATTCATATGGAACAAAGGAAGTTGAATTCCAGTAAGGTCTGATCATAGCAGATGTTGGGGTTTGACTTAAGTCCTGGTAGAAAATCTGAGCTGAAGTAGTTTAAGAGTTCTTTGTTTAAAAGCTAACACGAGGAAAGGGGGAAGATTTAGTTATCTTTAAGTATCAGCTACTCTCAGAAAGTCTTTCTCTTTGCCAGGAACCTCTTGAAGCACACACACTGCATATCTTATATCTATAAGTCTCAAATAATGGTTGTGTGTGTATGTCTTCCCCCTGTGTGATTGGCCCTGTGTTCCCCCTGTGTCATTGGCCTGATTGGCCCTGTGTTGGATGCCCCCCCCCCCCCACCACCTCACCTCACCCCTCACATTGCACCTCTTGCCGTCACTTGTATTTGGAACCTGACTTAGCAGGACCATCTCACTTGCACTTGGAACCTTCGAGAACAACTTGGCAAACCCACATTCCTCACCTCTCCCCCCCCCCACACACCTCCCTCCTGTCACAGCACTATCACCCCACTCCTTGGCGCAGGCCTTACCTCTCCCCCACACTCACCTCCCTCCTGTCACAGCACTATCACCCCGCTCCTCGGCGCAGGCCTCACCTCTCCCCCACACACACCTCCCTCCTGTCACACCACCATCACCCCGCTCCTCGGCACAGGCCTCTCCTCTCCCCCACACACACACCTCCCTCCAGTCACACCACTATCACCCCGCTCCGCGGCGCAGGCCTCTCCTCTCCCCCACACACACACACCTCCCTCCGGTCACAGCACCATCACCCCGCTCCTCGGCGCAGGCCTCTCCTCTCCCCCACCACCAACCCCCTCCGGTCACAGCACCATCACCCCGCTCCTCGGCGCAGGCCTCTCCCCCACACACACACCTCCCTCCAGGCCTCTCCTCTCCCCTCCCGCTCGATGGATAGGGGGCATGCGTTGCCCACGCAGTGCCACCTCCATCACAGCAGGTGCTGGTTTGGCGCCAGGGAGAGTGTGCTCGGGCGGGAGCGCGCGTCTCCCGTGCGGCGGGTGGGGGCTCCGGCCGTAACCGGGGGGCGGTTGCCCAGGTTCCCCACGCGGTGCCACCTCCAGCACAGCAGGAGGGCTGTGGTGGTGTGTTTGGGGTGTGGCACCGGGGGAGAGTATGCTCGCGCTGGGGCGGGCGCGTGTCTCCTGCGCGGCGTCATTTCTTGTCCCTGCAAAAAATTGTGAGCCATGAAGTGTGTGAGCGGGGGAGATTGTCTGGCCCTGCCTGCCACTCTTGCCCCCCCCGCCAACTTCCCGAACCCACCTCCTGCCCCAGCCAGATGCCACGGGGATATCAGTGCCAGGAGGGGAACTGACTGCCGCCAGGAACCACCACCCGGTCAAGGTAAGTCACCCACCGTCTCCCACCCACGCACTGTCACCCAGTTACCCACCCACTGTCACTCACTCAGTCACCCACCCACCCACTCAGTCACCCATCCACCCACACACCCACTCTGTCACCCATCCACTCACACACCCATCCACCCACTCATCCACCCACACACCCATCCACCCACTCAGTCACCCATCCACCCACACACCCACTTAGTCACCCATCCACCCACACACCCATCCACCCACTCATCCACCCACACACCCACCCACCCACTCAGTCACCCACCCACCCACTCAGTCACCCACCCATTCAGTCACCCATCCACCCACACACCCACTCAGTCACCCATCTACCCACTCAGTCACCCATACACCCACACACCCACTCAGTCACCCATCCACCACACACCCACTCAGTCACCCATCCACCCACACACCCACTCAGTCACCCATCCACCCACACACCCCCTCAGTCACCCATCCACCCACACCCCCCCTCAGTCACCCATCCACCCACATACCCACTCACTCAGTCAACTCAGTCACCCACCTAGCTGTCAAGGGGGGGGGGGAAGCCCAACCCTGTCGCCCGCCCCCCAAAATTACATCCTGGGCAACACCGGGTATATCAGCTAGTACCATCTAAATTGCAGAATGTGAGTGAACAAGGAGTCCTTTGTTCTATGAATTAACATCAGAAGCACGTGTTTGCCCTCAACTTTCATTTGTAAGTAACTTTGTAAGAATAAATTGACTTTGTCTTCTGGAAAACCATCTTCTGAAGTTTTGGCATCTTTCTGAACAAGAAATAATAATAAGTTGAAATATTATTATTTAACAATATTGTATATATGGTTTTCATTATTGCTGTATGGTTGTAGATTAGAACAGATGTATTTATCTGACTGATAAAATACACATGGCCCAGAGGAAGCTGATGAGTAGCATGTTACACTGTAAATAACCTATAGCAGAACATTTTAAACGAAAACAATGTTTAAGTAGCAGATTCTCACAAACAGATTCAACACTCAAACACAGTATAACAACATTCAGTTGTACAGCACATCCAGAATTGTAGAGCATACTGTATATGAAAAATAGAATGTCAGTTCTACTGAGGAACTCAGGCCTGAGGGGGAAAGCATTACATTCGTGAGACGAAGAGACACGTGGTCTTGAAACTCGTAGGTCATTTTGGCCCTCCAAGGATCCCGTAGATGGAATCTCAAAAGTGACATCACCGTAGTAGCAGCCGAGCAAGCAGTGGAGTAGGAGGAATCCCTGATCCAACAGCCGCAGCACAGCTGAGAGGAGCTGATACGGAGGCAACTCCAGGTTTACAAAACAAGCTGTTGCATGCGGACGGATACCCCTGCATGCTGCCACGTGGCTCAGTGTATCGAGAGATTGCGCTGACAGCTACCACCACTGTATGAGGAGAGACAGCCAGGCGGAGAAGGCACGACTAGTGGTTCCTACTTACAGGTACAAGTCCTCAGGATGGATCGTAATTAGGATTCCAGTTTTAATCATTTATTGGAGGAGTTGATTCTATCAGGATTGTTTTGGGGTTATTACCAACAAACCCACATCCAAGCTTTTTAGCTTATGCAGCATTTTTATTGTATCTAACTGTACATTGTTAATAAATGTGCATCCTAAATAGGAGCTTTTTCAATGCCTATAGTGTACTGGTTAGCATTTGTTTAATGTTTAGTATTAGGTTTCATATATAACTCCAAAATTATCAAAGATAATGCACCATTGGTGTTTTGTATGCCTTTTTTCTTCTCATTCACATATTTACATGATTGGATGAGACTGCGGCAAGGAACTTTGGGACACTAGAAATTAGCCTAATTTTACCAGGAATCTTCTAAGGGCTTGGTTGGCCATTTAAGTCTGTTAAGTGTTATCATTGGCGCCATATAGGTAATTTGCATATTCAGATCATTTCTGGTTTGCAGAGGCCAGGTTGGCTGGTTAAGCAGCCATTATACTTCAAGGACATTGGACTTTTTCATACTGTAGTTTGTATATTTTGGTATATTGTATGTTGTATTGTACTAGTGCTTATTCACAAATTTTTCACTTTAAGGGTATATGAATGCTACACACGTTGGTGGTCCATATGCTCTAGCACTCTCGCTTTATGCTGGATGGGAGTTGGCAGATTGAGTACTTCCCACTTTAATTAGGGTTTAATAGGAGTTCCATCAGGTGAAGCAAGCAAAGTGTTAGTATTTCATGCTTGTCTCAACGCCCAAGGGCAATGGGTTATCATGACGTATGCTGAGGAAGGAGCCAAATAGATTTTATAGAATGTGAACAGGGGCAATTTAGCAAGATTGGGTGGGGTATGTAGTAGGGTGACAAGGGTCCCAAAAATCAAATACCTGAAAACTGGCCAACCAGGCTCCAACATGTTAATTATAAGATGGCTGCCATGGCTACAATAAATAGCTGTCAGTCCATTATTTGGGACATTTTATGATTGGTATTATTTTCAGACTTTATATGTTCTTATTTTGATTATTTGAATAAGCTGACTTCTATCTAAGGGGTAGGAGGTAGGATTGTCAGAACACTAAACATTTATTTTCTCTGCACACGTTTTGACAGAGATTTCTGTGGTCCTTCAAGACACTTTGGTGACAAACCTCAACCAGTGGTGGGGAGTTCTAGGTTTTCAGGTTTGTGTGATGAGTAATATTGCATAGTAATGATGGCAATGAGCATTATTGCAAGATTAGAGGGAGACAATATGGAATATAATGTATCATTAGAACAAGCCCTGTTCTGTACAGCAGGTAGCATAGGGAACATCACCTTTGTCCTCCTGAAATTTAGTTAAAAAGGGGAAATAGGGGGCACATTTGCACAAGGATATTAGGGGCATATGGAAATAAGAAAATACATGGCTGTTAACTTAATAAAGCAAGCCAGATGGGGGTACTAATTATTATCATCTTCCTGGACAGTTGATAGTTGACAGCCGCTGTGTGAAAGTATTCTCAAAGGGAAGTTAAGTTTATATTTTATACAGTTGGTAAAGATAATATTAGAATTGCTGGGGAGATCAGAATGCTAGTGTGAAATCTGTAATTATAATGAGCGGGTGTTGGCTACATATTTTCCAAATGTGATCTAATTTGATATAATTGAGAAAAAAAATGCTAGATAAATGTTTGTTATATGATGATAATTGTATTGAGGCGCTTGCAAATAAGTGCTATTTTAAGGGAGCAAAACGATCTTACTTTGTAAAACACTGCTATACTCTTCAATGCACTGCAATAAGCAACTTGCGGTGGCATACTCTCATGATAGGGGAACGTTTCTTCCTCCTTCATTTAAATCTTTAGGTATCAGTATGTTTTAGAGACAATAGATTTTCAAGTGGGTGGTGGTGGTTAGCTTGGCCCAGGAAGAGAAGATGATGGGATTTTAATGGGAGTTTAAGAGGGAGGCAGTCTTAAAACTGGACCGGGAGCAGTGCACATAAGGATGTCCTTACCAGTAATTATTGTTTTGGGACTGATTGAGCTCACTGGATTCAGTGAGCAACAATTGTCGGGGTTGACAATCAAACAGTTTGCGGCTTAAAGCTGACCAGGCCTAGATTTATTATTACTATTATGTTATAGTTGCAAAAAAAAAAAAAAAGCTGTGCTCCAACCTGGGAATAATTGGAGTTGTAAGCATGGGGTTACATCAGGATATGTGGAATCAGAGTTGCTTTGTTCATTGTCATTTTGGTACATGTTAAAGGTGATGCTGAATGGAATATGGTCTGACATACATCACATGCCCAATGTATTCATATTGCACGTCTGACATTTATTTTAGCATATCATGTAAATGGGGAATGTGGCCCGGTAATAGCAATGGTTGTGACAGGTATTTGCAGTCATAGGGTCATAGCACATCCAATTTGTAAGGTTAGAATTGTGGTTTCAGAATATATTTCTATACTTCATGATATTTAGTATGTCTGCTATCTGGTGTTAACTTTCTAAGGACTGCCTGGAAATGTCAGTGTTTTGAAACGTCCTCACATAAATAATTCTATTAAGTTAGATGCAGTATTAGGTGCTGTTTAATTATAGATACCTGTCATTTAGGTGGAGCTGCTGTATGTTGAGAGCTGATTGAAACAACTCAACAATATCTTTGAAGATGTAGCATGTGATTGTTTAGGCTGTAGAACAAAGTATACATATTTAAGTTCTTCAGCTTATCTGAGGGCCTCTTTTTTTTTGTTACGATAACAGACAAGGTTTTGTGAATTCATAAGAGCAATCAAGTGCAGCACAATAGTGACAGGGGTTAATTGTTTTTATTTGTGGGTTATGGCGCACATTAATAATTTACTGGGGACAAGTCAAACTGAAGGTATTTAATGGGCTTGCTAGTGACAAACTGACCTTGCCAGAGGAATGCACCGGAGATCGGTTCAGAGGGGGAGAAAGGAGGCTCTCCCCTACTTCCACTTGATGGATTGATTGGGAGAGGTGTAGCCCCTGCCCGTGCTATGTAATAGATTATGGTGGTGTCCTCTCATGGCGAGAGATATGGCGCGACAGTCCGTGCTTGGTAGCAGAGTTTGGTGCTATCATCTTATGGTGGTAGAGGCAGTGCTAAAACTTAATGATGATGAGCGGCAGGGCATGGTGGTGCCCCTTATGTAATGTTGGTTATGGAATTTGGATTGACCCATCAAGCTGGTATGACTGGAGGCTGGTGTACAAGCTCGTTTGGAACTCTACATATATGTGGTGCTTGCAAGGTCATCTTAAGTTATGTGAATAAGATGTGAATAAAAGGCTGTGGGCATTTTCATGCACAAATGTGTCATGGTGTTTTGTGTGTAGGAGCAGAACACAGGGGAAGTCTGTGGAGTGGTAACGGCACAAGGCGAAGGGGGACATTGGGGATCACATCAGTCATGAAAATCATATCTTCTATATTGGAAGATCAGTGGTTAATATAAGACCAGCTAGTAATGTCTATTCAGTCTGGCTGAATTTCTTTATATGATCAGCACAATGCTTTCTGTTTCTGCAAGTTCTCATTATGGCAGATTTGTTTGTTTACTCCTAAAAAAAAAAAAAGAAATCCTGTTTTGCGACCTCTTCAATATTTACTCTATATTTATCAAGCAAATTACTTTTCCTTTTTGCTGGGAGAGCACCAAACATATGCATTGGATAATAATAACATTTGTCTTTAATCCCCTTTTCCCTTTATAGGCTGACATACTCTAAAATCTCAAAGATGTACTGCCAGATAAAAGCTCATAGGTAACTCTGTAAATACCTGTGTAGTGCACTGTATAATTGTAGCCATTTAGTGCAAAAAAAAAGATGTAGCCCGTTTTATATGATTGGTTGTACATGTAAGTGCTTAAAAGTTTGTTTTGTTCCACTTACTTTTCACTGTGTGTGTGTGTGTGTGTATGTGTATATATATTATGATGTTCACACCACGTTGCAGTTTCTTTTATCCAGATCAAAGGCAGGGAAACGTAGTATTGATGCACAGGAGGGTTTATTTGCCAAGTACAAATCAGGAACAAGGTTAACTTATAACATAAAACAGAAACAAAAACCTAACTCCTTTTCAGAGTTCTGACTAATACAGCTTAGTCCCTAACTAACAGTGGGGGAAACTAAGGTCTTTCCCCACTTTAGACACTGTACCTGCAGCTTCCCTTTGCAGTATCTCACAGGGCTGTCTGTGTGTGTGCCTTCAGATCAGCAAAGCAGCAGCACAGGAAGCTGTCTGTGCTGCCTTTTAACCTTGAAGCTCATTAATTAGGGCTCAGGTGAAAGTGAAGGGAACACACCCTGGAAGGTGCTGGTTCCTATGTACCTCCCTTCAAACACCTTTTGCTTCAATATATCACATATCCCCCCCCCCCTTTGCTCAATCGTTAACGGTGAGCACTTGAAAATAGTGAGGTATATACTCGGGACAATGCATCCGCATTTCCATGTTTGGAGCCTGGCCTGTGTTCAACTGTGAACTGGAACCCCTGGAGACTCAAAAACCAGCGAGTTACACGAGCATTCTTTTCCTTATTTTGTTGCATGTACTTTAAGGGTGCATGGTCTGTTATTAGGGTAAATTTTCTCCCTAACAAATAATATTTTAGAGTCTCTAATGCCCATTTGATGGCCAAACCCTCTTTCTCAACTACGGCATATCTCTTCTCATGGACTGTTAGCTTTCGGCTGATATATATAATGGGGTGTTCCTCCGTTCCGACTCTTTGTGACAGGACCGCTCCTATCCCTACATTGGAAGCGTCACACTGAACCTGAAAGTCCCTGCTGAAGTCCGGGGTGATCAGGACGGGATGAGCACATAAGGCGTTTTTTAAGCTTTGGAAAGCTTTCTCCACTGGTCAGACCACTTCACCATGACCGAACTCTTCCTTTCGTTAGGTCGGACAGAGGCGTTGAGAGGGTGGCAAAGTTTGGTATAAAGCGACGGTAGTAACAGCCAGGCCGAGGAAGACTTTAACCTGTTTCTTAGTTACTGGTCTCGGCCACTCCCTAATTGTCTTCAGCTTTGCCACATGCGGTTTCACAAGCCCTCTACCAACCGTATACCCTAAGTACTTGGTCTCTTCTAAACCGATGGCACACTTAGCAGGGTTTGCCGTCAGACCCGCTTCCTCCAGGGAGTCTAGAACTGCCTGTACCTTTTCCAGGTGAGAGTCCCAGTCATTACTGTGAATGATCACATCATCCAGGTAGCTCGCGGCATAGTCTGTATGGGACTTCAACGCCCCCGGTCTATCAATCTCTGAAAGGTTGCTGGAGCCCCATGTAGACTGAAGGGTAGGACCTTATATTGGTATAGCCCGCCTGGTGTGGAAAATGCTGTTTTTTCTTTAGCAGTCTGTGTTAGAGGTTCCTGCCAATACCCCTTAGTAAGATCAAGGGTAGTTAAGTATCGGGCATCACCTACCCGGTCTATCAGTTCGTCCACCCGTGGCATAGGGTATGTATCAAATTTGGAGACTGCATTTAGTTTCCTAAAATCATTACAGAACCTGATCGAGCCATCCAGTTTCGGAACCAACACAATAGGGCTCGACCAGTTACTGAATGATTCCTCAATTACGTCGAAGTCCAACATTTTCTGTACCTCCTCTTTAACGGCCTGTCGCCTAGCCTCAGGTAATCTATAGGGCTTAAGATGTATGACCTTCCCAGGTTCTGTATGGATGTTATGCTCAATAACAAGGTTCTCCCGGGTACAGGGGAGAAAACTTGGGCATTGCGCACAAGAAACTCCTTTACCTCCTGTTTCTGAGGGCCAGACAAGGTATCAGCAATTTTCACTTCAGGAACAGAAGGTTCCCTAGATGGTACAGTCCGAACTAGAGTAACCAACGTTTCCCTCTCTTTCCAGGGCTTTAAGAGATTCACATGATACAACTGTTCTGGCTTCCTCCTCCTGGGCTGTCTAACTCTATAATTGACCTCTCCTACTCTTTCTAGGACTTCGTAGGGTCCCCGCCAGGTGGCCAAAAATTTACATTCTACTGTAGGTACCAGCACTAACACCTTATCTCCCGGCCCAAACACCCTAAGTTTGGCATTCCGGTTATAAGAGTTCTTTTGTGAACTCTGGGCTTGCTACATGTGTTGTCGCACAATCGGCAACACTGCTGCAATGCGATCCTGCATCTGGGAAATATGTTCGATTATGCTATGGTGGGGTGTTGACTCTGTTTCCCAGGTCTCTTTGAGAATATCAAGTATACCTCGTGGGTGTCTCCCATACAACAACTCAAAAGGGGAGTAACCTGTAGATGCCTGAGGAACTTCTCTTACGGCAAACAATAAATACGGTAAGAGAAAATCCCAGTTTTTACCATCTTGGTCTATGGCCTTCCGTAACATATGTTTAAGAGTCTTGTTGAACCGCTCCACTAGGCCGTCGGTTTGCGGGTGATAGACCGAGGTGTGTAAATGTTTGATATTCAACAAAATGCATAGCTCTTTCGTAACCCGGGACATAAAAGGGGTTCCTTGGGCTGTTAATATTTCCTTGGGGAGCCCGACCCGAGTAAACAACAACATTAATTCTTTGGCTATGCCTTTAGCGGATGTATTCCGGAGGGGAACCGCTTCCGGATATTTTGTGGCATAGGCTACAATGACTAGAATGTGTTGATGGCCCCGTGCTGACTTTGGTAATGGGCCTACCAGATCCATTCTGATACGTTCAAAAGGAACTTCAATAACGAGCAAGGGTATTAACGGACTACGGAACGATTTTACTGGTGTGGTCATTTGACACTCTGGACATGTCTCACAATAACGTTCTACGTCTTTGTGTAGACCCGGCCAGTAAAATCGCGCTTTTATTCTATCAGTGGTTTTCTTTACCCCTAGGTGTCCTCCCAGGATATGGCTATGGGCCAGGTCCATTACCTGACTTCTAAAGGGCTTTGGCACCAGTAGCTGCTCTAACCTATCAGGGTCTTCTCTTTCTACACTATACTCTAAGTCATTGTTGTAGACAAAGTAGGGTGGTGATGGCGTAACCTCAGGGTTAACTGGTACCCCATTTATGCTCACTACTGTGGCTTTGGCGTTTACTAGCATCAAACCGTCTAGTTGGGCAGAGGCAAACTTTACGGGAGCAACCTGTAAATCCTGAAAATCTAGTTCTGTGGGGTCCTCAACCTCAGGTCCTTCACCTGCCATAACCTCTAACAGAGTACCAGGGTCTACTGGATCAGGAACCTCAGACCCCAAGGGCACATCCTGAACACAATCAGACTTCCTTTCCCAGAGTTCCCAAAACCACGGGAAATCCTGACCCACTAGTACCTCATACATCAGATTTGGCACTGATGATGTACTGGGCCGATGGGGTTTTCTATGTAGACTCGTGCAGCCGGGTAAGTGCGATCATCCCCATGGATACAGGTTACCTGTAAGGAGACCCCTGGTAGAAACCCAGACTGGACTAGACGTGATGCTACCAAAGTAACTGTACTACCAGTATCAATCATTGCACTTACAGGTATCCCATCTTTTTTGACTTTACACATCTTATTCCTCTCTAAATGACCGAACTGCGACAGTGACACCTAGCCGTGCCGTAATCTCAGCCTTCAGTTTTTCATAGCTTTCAGCTTGCTCTGGCTCCAAGTCATAATAGGCCTTCTGCGAGTCCCCGACCAGGAAAGAAGCAATTATTTCAGCCCACTGCTCAACTGGCCACCCTTCGCGCACTGCGGTGCGCTCGAAAATTGACAGGTACGCCTCAACGTCATCTCCATCGTCATTTTCGGAATAAGGTGCGATTTTACCTGGTGAGCGACCTGTGGGGCCACGCTAGTCTGGGCAGAAATTTTCTCCCCCAATACTCAGAGCTCCTGGTGTAGGCGAAGTTGCGCCTCGTGTTGCTCTTCTTTTTGCGTCTGATGTAGGGACAGCGCCATCTGTTGTACTAACGCCGCAGTACTTTCAGTTTGTGACTTTGTCATCTGTTGTGAGCTCTAATTATTGGCTTTTGACATCTCCTGCAAACCCCGCAATAGGATAGCAGGATTTTCAGTTTGCTTGTACTGTAGCGAGGTTAGAAATGCCTCAATTTTCCACTTTCGCTGCCTTGTGGACTGCCCGCATTAAACGCCACCAATTGTGATGTTCACACCACGCTGCAGTTTCTTTTATCCAGATCAAAGGCAGGGAAACGTAGTATTGATGCACAGGAGGGTTTATTTGCCAGGTACAAATCAGGAACAGGGTTAACTTATAATATAAAACAGAAACAAAAACCTAACTCCTTTTCAGAGTTCTGACTAATAAAGCTTAATCCCTAACTAACAGTGGGGGAAACTAAGGTCTTTCCCCACTTTAGACACTGTACCTGCAGCTTCCCTTTGCAGTATCTCACAGGGCTGTCTGTGTGTGTGCCTTCAGATCGGCACAGCAGCAGCACAGGAAGCTGTCTGTGCTGCCTTTTAACCTTGAAGCTCATTAATTAGGGCTCAGGTGAGAGTGAAGGGAATACACCCTGGAAGGTGCTGGGTCCTATGTACCTCCCCTCAAACACTTTTTGCTTCAATATATCACTATAGGTGGCACTGAGTGCTCATTTGCATGTAATTTCCCAGAATCCCTTGCTGCAGTGGAAGCGCTGTATGCTGGGTGACAATGGGGAAAGACAGGGTTGCAGACCTGTCAAAGACATGCAAATGAACATAAAGTAATATTTACAGTTGCTTTATGCTTTACTGTGGAGGGTTTTTGTCACTTTTTTTACCCACCATAACCTTAATGACAGTGGTGATTACCTAGTCTAGTCTCAAACCTGCTTTGCCATTAAGACCAGCCTCACACTGATGATACCCATCAAGGTTGAAACAGGTATGTGAGTAGGTCTAATGGCTTTGCATCTCATCCCAGCCTCTGTTTAAAAGCTGTGTTTAAAACAGCATGCATTGGCTTGAGGATTGGCTTGTGTAATACGAGCTTGAGACAAAAGGTGGCACTGAGTGCTCATTTGCATGTCATTTCCCAGAATCCTGTGCTGCAGTGGAAGCGCTGTATGCTGGGTGACAATGGGGAAAGACAGGGTTGCAGACCTGTCTAAGACATGCAAATGAACATACAGTAATATTTACAGTTGCTATATATATATATAATCCAATGCACAGCCGGCACACCATTTGCAAGTAAATAAGTTTTGGTGCTTATCCCATAAAGCAATAACAGACCATACGATACCGGTTGCAACACGACATCAAGGGACAGCACGCAGGTAAGTAAATCAGAAAATAGAAAATTTATATTTATATTTATATATACATACTGTGTGCTCATTTGCATGTAATTTCACAGAATCCCTTGCTGCAGTGGAAGCACTGTGTGCTGGGTGATATTGGTGAAAGGCAGGGTTGCAGACCTGTCCAAGACATGCAAATGAGCACACAGTAATATTTCCATTTGAGATATATATATATGTTATATGTGAAAGGCAGGGTTGCAGACCTGTCTAAGACATGCAAATGAATATACAGGAATATTTACAGTTGCTTTATGCTATACTGTGGAGGGTTTTTGTCACAATAATATATATATATATATATATATATATATATATATATATATATATATATATATATATATATATATAATACTGAGTTAAGTTATGGTGAATAAAAAAAGTGACAAAAACCCTCCACAGGAAAGCAAATATGCAAATATGCAAATATAGCTGTATGCTCATCTGCATGTCTTAGGCAGGTCTGCAACCCCGCCTTTCCCAATTATCATCCCGCATACAGCACTTCCACTGCAGCAAGGGATTCTGGGAAATGACATGCAAATGAGCACACAGTGTCACTTTTTGCCTCAATAACCATTTTTAACATGGTTCCCATTAGGCTTAAGCTTGCTGCATGGTCACAGCTTTGAGCACAGCCAGGGTTAAGGTGCATACCCAGAAAACCACCCACAGACAGCTGTTTCGACCTTGATGGGTCTCATCAGTGTGGGGTTGATTTTACTGGAAATGCAAGAGAGGCTATGGGATAGGCTAAACCATAATACTGAGTTAAGTTATGGTGAGTAAAAAAAGTGACAAAAACCCTCCACAGGAAAGCAAATATGCAAATATAGCTGTATGCTCATCTGCATGTCTTAGGCAGGTCTGCAACCCCGCCTTTCCCCATTATCACCCCGCATACAGCACTTCCACTGTAACATCGCCGGAAGAAGAGATCAGTGTATCTCGAAAGCTCGCACAAATAAAAGCATTTCGTTAGCCACAGAACGGTATCATCTATTTATTTTTTGATTATATATATTTATATATATATATATATATATATATATATATATATATCATACACACTCCTATAACCATGTCTTTTAGCCATAAGTAGAAGGTATAGTGAACTTTCAAGGGCATCTCTACCACATATGATTTCCATCTCACTTGAGTACTAGATTTATTTTTTTTCACGCTCCTAATTTGCAATGCCTTACTGAATCACTGAGGCAAGAGTTTCAGGCCAGTTGACTGACAGCTAATAAATCAAGGAGAGGTACAGTTCAAAAGTAAAGCTGACTTTGTAGTGGAAGCTCTTCAAAAGACAAATACAGTTCTCTGCAGCTGTAACTTCCAGTAATGTGCATATTTCAATGACAACAGAGTTGTTTTAACTGGAATTGGAATATTTAACCAATTAGTGGTTCCCAACTCCAGTCCTCAAGGACCGCTAACAGTCCAGGTTTTAAGGATATCCCTGCTTGAGCACAGAGGTGGTTCAGTCAAAATGATTGGGCGGCCTGTTCTAATGAGTGGATATCCTTAAAAACGTGGATTGTTACGTGGTCCTTGAGGACTGGAGTTGAGAGCCACTGCTCTAGAGTAAATCTTTGTGTCTTGAACAGGTTACCCCAAGCTGTTCCAGCCTCACAAATATATCAATACAAAGAAAGAAAGGCAGCGCACAACCTTTCATAGTGTAAACATGTACAAATATAATTATGAATGATAAAGTGGTCAAATATGCATGTACTGCAAGATTCAATTAGTTAGGCAGGGCATGTTTAGAATACATGTTACCGCTCAGTTGTTATAACAAATCTGTCTGGTGAGTTTGAGTTGTTCCCACGGATTTCCACTCCAGTGCAGAGCAGAAGTTCTTGTACAGTATCAGCTGAATGGAGCTCTGGTGAAGAAACTCGATCTTGGAACCCGTCTGCACGATCATAAATTCAGGGACGTGGATTTCCTATTATGCGGCAGTCCATGCAACAGTCCAGCAATATATCAGAACAAATATAAGCTACCCCAAAACTACTGGCTCAAGGCGAGCTACGGCTCCATGGCGCTACTATGCAGCATGCTGATGTCCCAAGTTTGAGCCGCGTCAACGACCAAGTTGAAGTTTGTTAATCTAACGAAACGTGTAGGAGTTTGAACAGTAAATTGACAAGTACTTTCCCCCTCTATACTACTGGAGATTATCCATTTAGCCTTCGGCACTGTGTCTGAGTCAGGGCAGATTGGTCGTCGACGCGGCTCAACCCTGGGACATCAGTGTGCTGCATAGTGGCGCCATGGAGCCGTAGCCCACGTTGTGGGTCTTCCCCAGAGCCAGTAGTTTTGGGGTAGCTTATATTTGTTCTGATATATTGCTGGACTGTTGCATGGACTGCCGCATGAAAGAAAAACCACGTCCCTGAATTTACGATCGTGCAGACGGGTTCCAGGAACGAGTTTCTTCGCCGGAGCACCATTCAGCTGATACAAGAACTTCTGCTCTGCACTGGAGTGGAATTCCGTGGGAACAACTGAAACTCACCAGATGGATTTGTTAGGTGTTCCTAAAATGAGCTTGCTGGGGTCCTGTGTGTTGTTTGTTAACTTATTTTCAGCTGCCTCCACTGTTAGAGGTTAGAGGCCCCTCCTTCCCAGGGTGTTAAGCTCACCCCTCCCCACTTCCCAAGTAAGCAGGTCTTTTTCATTCTACTGGATATAGATCCAATATTGGTGTTTCTCCCTCCTAATAGAGGCAAATGAGAATTTTAATCCTAATAATATTAGTAATATTAGTAATAGAATTTTAATCCTAATAATATTAGTATTTTATCTGGTAGTGTTAGGACCTGTGAACTGGGTCTGCCTTGTCGTGGCTCACAGGCTTACAATGCTTTGGCCAAAGGGTTAAACTAAATGACCCTTTTTCAAGATGATATATAAGTATTTTACTGTGTGTTTTTGTCATACTGGATGTAGCATTGGGCTTCTCTGTTGCTTGATGGATTTGTTATAACAACTGAGCGGTAACATGTACCCTAAACATGCCCTGCCTAACTAATTGAACCTTGCTGTATGTGCATATTTTACCACTTTAGCATTCATAATTATATTTACATTTTTACACTATGAGAGGTAGGGCGCTTTCTTTCTTTTTTACATGTAATCTTTAAGTATTGAGCAATCAACTTTGACGGGCAGCAGACTTTCTCTTCTCCACAAAAGGTTAAAATGTTTTTTTCCTTGGTGCACTTATGTGGTTAAATCACTGGGTTTTAATTATTCATTTTAATTCAACACTGGTCACATTATCACAAAATATTTTTACAATTTGTGCTCAGTTTTACCTATTTTTTTCTAACGCTTTTTAAACAGTGGATATCTAGAATGAGGAGAACATGCACATGAGAACCTAAACATTTAGAGCTATATTTGGGAACTGGACATTCCTTTAAATGGGATGTGATGTGTAGTTGTGTGTGCTCTACTTAAAGCCGGCACTGCAAAGGTTTGTTACTGCTGTATAGTTCCATCATTTAGGAACTGCAAGGGAGTCCTCCCCAGGGACACAACGGTGTATAAGACTTGTTATATAAAATTACAGGTTTTTGTTGCACAAGTGACAAAGCAAAAAAAAAGTGATTTATTGTTATTTTCAGACACATAAAATTCAGTGATTCATTGCTGGTACATTACCTAGCTTTTGTGACTTCACCCATTTCTCAATTAGAATGCATGCTGTGATTCTCTCGGAGACCTGAAGGTCCTGTTATGTGGGTATTTCAGTAACGTCAATTTCATAAATGTCAGCTGGCTCCAGATTTTTTATAACAACTGCATTGGGGCCAGGTTTTTAACTATTACCCATTAATCCTTTCTGGGTCTACAGTATAATCCTGTTTTTCTAAATCTCAGCAACAGAACCACTAATATTTGCTCCAAAACACAGCACAATTGTCTTTTTTTTCTCTGCATCACCTGGCACCAGTGACATATGCATAAAGCTTGGTCATTTCGCTTGTTACATTCGGCACAGAGGTTAACGCCAACATTAACATGTGAAAGTATTTAACGCAATGAGACAGGAAAACACCAATTATAGAGGCAAATTTGAAACCATCTCATTATAATGTTGCACTTTAGCATATTGAAACGTGATACAGATGCAGCGGCCAATATTTTAACAAATCACGGCGCCGTTTTCGCGGGCGCTGCTGTACTCCACGCGGCATGAACGCGGCTAATCGCCCCAGGCACACGTATTTATCGCGGTTGTTTGTTTGAATTTCATAGATTGTGTGCAATTTAAATGCAATGAAATGAATGAATTAAATGTGTACAGTACTGTGCTATTGTGTCAATTTCAGGTGTTTAAAAGCCAGAACACTAAAATGCCTTTTTCTGCACTCGCCTGCAATCACATCTTAAGGTGGTAAGGTTGGAAGAAATCCCGCGCCATGACATGGGTATTCCGAGGTATACACCGCGTGATTTGTTAATATAATGGCCGCTGCATCTGTACATATTTCCCATATTTTATCATCACCTTTTTCGCTTTTCCATTAAACATACAGCTCAACCCCGTTATAACGCGATTCGTTACAACGCGAATCGGCTTATAACGCGATGTAAGCGTGGCTACCAATTTTCTTATTTATGAATACTTTACAACATGATTATTTGTGTCTTAAATTCTTTATTGTACAATGCATATAATTGTACATTATTTCTAACGCGATCCGCTTGTAACGCAATGTGATTCTTTGGACCCCAAGCACAGCGTTATAAGGGGGTGAGCTGTAATTACTTGTAATAGTGACAATATGGACATGTTTCTCTTTTAACTGATTTATTTTTTTAATTGTGGTACAACACAAAAGAAAGAGACAACCCTGCTCTACAATTGGTTATTGAATAACTTTTTAGGTAAATTCCTGAGAAGGTGCTACAGTACCTTGAATCTTATGTCAATATAACAAAGGAAATGTCCACAGAGGAGCAAAATAGTATAATAATATATCTAAAATTGATTCACAAAAGTCTAATCAGTATCATAAATGTGCATTATATACATGTGAACAATGGCAAAGACTACAAAATTCATTAATGATCTGGGTTGGAGGAAATATATCTGTGCTAGCAAAGGCAAAGAATCAGAGGGGTTGGATCAAATCCACAGTGCAGGATTTGGTATGCTTGGTGAATAAGCTGCAAGCCACTGCTGATAGACAAATGAAAAAACATTATTACAGTATATTGTGTTTTCCTAAATCATATTGGTTGCAGGCAGATAAAGTGATAAAAATAAGTGGGAATTTTTGGGAGCCGGGTAGTAGAGTTGAAATGATAGTAGGAGATAATAAAATAAAACAACCTAATAGGGTTGCCAAAATGATGCTGTAATATATGCAATCATTTATGATGCTCATTAGATTTTTGTGAATCCATTTTAGATATACTCATTAAAGGTTTGTTTTTAAACTATTCATCTTCCTTGACAACTAATCATTTTAGAGGTGGTGCGCACCCACAATTGGATGTCTTTGTTCCTCTGTGGACAGTTCTTTTATTTTTATAATTGGGATTAGTATGGATTAGGTGTTGTTTGGAACCTGTACTGCAATAGTTCTGCTGTAGGGACACTTTTACAGTGGCCTCCTATGTATTTAAGATGTGGTTACTCCATAATCATCCACTGTTCACTTGGAAAGGATCTCACATTTCCTATTTACAATATTCATTTGAATAGGCTATAAAGAGTCATATATACTAAACTGTGCAAGAAGATGTTTTATGGAGTAACAGTGCTTAGCAAATGTCACCGTATAACTATTTTAAGGCTAACTCTGGACTGTTTTTTTTTCTTCTAAACATATTTCTGTATTAACCTCTTTATATGTCATTAAATGCATTGTTTAGGGCAGTCATGGGAAGAGACTTCTGTTTCACCTGCTAGGCTAATGTCCAACAGTAATAATAAATAGAAATTGGTTGCTATGCTGAAGTTGACTAGCCTCAAAAGCTGCATATACACTTTAGGATTGTCAACTACATGTACGTCTAAGCATCCAAAGATGTGGGAGTGGCGCACTGTACTCCATTAACAATGGTCGTTGGTGCTCTAGCAGGAAAGTGGGGCGGGGGGCGGGGGGGCGAGAAGGAATCACCATGTATATATAAAGTTCACAGTCACTTTGTATTTGACACCTGTATGTGGTCACACCTGAAGAAGTGATGTCCCTGAAACATTGTGCGTTATGTCTGCATCATTAGAAATAGAGGATGCAGAGAGAGGCACTCAAGTGGTCTTACAAAAAATAGTAGATTTATTACAGTAAGACCACGGAAGTGCCTCTCTCTCTGCAGTCCCAGGGCAACTACTGTTGTACACGCACGGTGTTTGTGTTCTGGTACCGTGAGTGCACCTCTACTTGGACTATTACATTATTAAAAAGATATCATAAAAAAATCACCGGCCAGTTATGCTGCCAGTTTTTTGAGCGTTGCTATCACGGTATCACAAAGCCTAATTACCTGCGATAGCAAAATTCCCAAAACGGGCGAGTAGCCGGCGATGTGATAATCACCTCTCTGAAAAGGCCTTACCCAGCGAGTTCTTTCAGCTGCAGAGAGAGCTGCTCAGAGAGCCGCCTCACCCTGCGCAAATCTCACCCGAAATTTATGTTTTTTAATATAAATTTTAATTATTAGTGTAGATGAGCAGGGGGTCTCTGGAGCAGAACCGTGTTGATTTCAGGTCCAGGTACCACCTGCTTCCCGAGATACAGGCCCCGTTATGGGGTGCCGGTATCTCCTATGCATTTAAATGGCTCGCATCACGTGACCGTGGGAATAAAATGCATAGGAGATACTGGCACCCCATAACGGGGCCTGTATCTCGGTAAGCAGGGGGTCCCCAGACCTGAAATCAATGCAGTTCTGCTCCGGAAACCCCCTGCTCATCTACACTTGTATTCAAATCTATATTAAAACAGCTTAATTACCTTAGCAGCTAGCCGCTAAGGCAATGAGGGGGTTAAACCTCAATTGCCTGTTTCTTGGGGCAGAGGGGTGGATGAAGGGGGTAGTAGTCCCAGGGGGGTGGTTAGGCCTGCATGGAAGGTTGCGGGAGGATTTAACCCCTTCACTACCATAGCAGTGTGAATCGCTATGGTAATGAAGAGGTTAACAGGTCCCGCTATCAGCCGGAAGACCTAAACACTCACCCTTGGGGCTACTACCCCCTTCACCCAATCCCTCTACCCCCAAGAAACTAAAATAAGCACAACAACACTACTTCACACCTCCATAACACATGCAGTACATTAATGGGCAATATAACTATTCTCAAGATATGGATAATAGCTCAATTGCCCATTATAAAATCAAACATTAGCCAGCCAGCATACTGCAGGTCCATAAACTTCATAGCCAGCAAGTGTACTTAAAAAATACTGACCCTTAACCCTGTAATCACCTTAGCGATTAATAACTACTACAGTAATAAGGGGTTATCTCCCATCCCCCTCTACCCACCCAAGAAGCCTAACCACCCACCTCGGGATCCACTATACAAACCCTGTACCCATTGATTGGCACAGTGGTATATCATACCCATATAATATGGGCATGATAAGCCATTATAGTAGTTAATGGTCAACCTAATAAAAATAATTAAGGCCAAAAATAAACAATAATAAAAGAAATACACAAGCACCTAAACACCCCAACAATAAAAGAACAAAAAAAGTGGTTTTATTTATTTAATTGATTGTTTGGATAGGTGTTTATTTATTTTTATTCTTTTGTTTTGGAATAACATAATTGTAATTATTTTGCATTTTTACTGATAGATTCATGTAATTGATGTGTAGTTGAGGCTTTTTTGTTTTTTTATTGTTGGGATGTTTAGGTGCTTGTGTATTTCTTTAATTATTGTGTATTTGTGGCCTTAATTATTTTTATTATGTTGACCATTGATTGCTATAGTGGCTTATAATGCCCATATTATATGGGTATGATATACCACTGTGCCAATCAATGGGTACAGGGTGGGTATAGTGGGTCCCGGGGTGCATGGTTAGACCTCCCGAGTGGGAAGCAGGGGATGGGGGTTAACCCCTTATTTACTATAGTAGTTATTGCTTGTTACGGTGATTAAAGGGTTAGGGGCCAGTAGATTGTATTTTTAATGTACTCTTGCTGGCTATAGAGGACATGGACCTGCAGTATGCTGATGAAGATGCCTTGCATGATGGCAAGGATAAGTAGAAAGTTCTTTATTTACTTTATTTATGCTGGCTGGCTAATGTTTGATTTTATAGTGGGCAAATTAGCTATTATCCATATCTTGATAATAGTTATTTTGCCCATTAATGTACTGTATGTGTTGTGGGGGGTAAAGGAGGTGGGTAGTAGGGTTGTTGTGTTTATTTTTGTTTCTTAGGGGTAGAGGGATTGGGTGAAGAGGGTAGTAGCCCCAAGGGTGGTTGTTTAGGCCTTCAGGGGGTAGCGGGACTGGTTAACCCCTTCATTATCATAGCAGTTCCCACCGCTATGGTAGTGAAGGGGTTAACTCCTCCTGAAACATTCCAGACAGGCCTATTCACCCACCCTGGGACTACTACCCCCTTCATCCACCCCTCTGCCCCAAGAAACAGGCTATTGAGTTTTAACCCCTTCATTGCCTTAGCGGTTAGCCGCTAAGGTAATTAAGTTGTTTTAATATTAATTTTAATACTAGTGTAGATGAGCAAGGGGTCTCCGGAGCAGAACCGCGTTGATTTCAGGTCCGGGGACCCCCTGATTCCTGAGATACAGACCCCGTTATGGGGTGTCAGTATCTCCTATGCATTTTATTCCCACGGTCACGTGATGCAAGACATTTAAATGCATAGGAGATACCGGCACCCCAGAACAGGCCTGTAACTCGGGAAGCAGGGGATTCCCAGACCTAAATAAATAAATAAAATCAACATGGTTCTGCTCCAGAGACCCCCTGCTCATCTAAACTCCTCTCTGTACAGCTCTCTATGCAGGTGAAAGAAATCGCTGGGTAAGGCCTTTTCAGAGAGGCGATCATCACATCACCGGCTACTCGCCCGTTTTGGGAATTTTGCTATCATGGGTAATCGAGGATTTTTGAATACCGTGATAGGAACGCTCAAAAAACTGGTGGCGTATCCGGCGATTTTTTTTATGAAGACTTATAGAATAGGCCCCTTAATGTCTATTTGACTTTTGTTACAGAGTGCCACAGGATACATGTACTTCTGCCTAATACTACAAACATTCATGTTCAATTGATTTGGCAAAGACTACTGTAAAAAAAAAAAAAGAGGATTTTTTTATAGAATTGTAATTATTTTATGTACAGTGAAAGATCTGCTATTTTGGGGCAGTAACAACTTTCTACCAATATTGCTATTTTTAGGTGCCAATAATTTCAAGGTGATAGTAAACTGTTATGGTCAAAGATCATCTATATTATACTACGGTAGTGAATGTAACAAACTAAAATCTGTACTGCCATTTTGCTACTGTAAGCAGTACTATTCATATGGATAGGCTATAAGGTGTCTTTCGGCATCTAAAGGTGTCTTATTGAATAACACTATGTAGAAAATATGATTATAACTTTATATATTTTCCTCCATTATTTAAATGTGCTACTCGATAAGCATCTCCAAATAAGTACTAATAATTGTTGCAATTTTGTATAATTCACTTTTAGAAGCATTACCTATGTAAGACTTTGAAGATTGAATAATGTATTTTCCTCACCTCCTGGGTGCCTTTATTTCTGTAATAATGTACTAGGTTGCAGGCTTGACTAAGCAAAAACTTGTGAAGTTGTCCCTTGGGTCCTTTCTTATCTTTGATCATGCCTCTCTAATCATTTCTTATTTTCCATTGGACACACGTGTTCTATATAATCTGTTCATTGGCGTTTATCACAGGTCTCTCCTTAACAAATATCACAGACACCATAAAAACATCAACAAAATGATTTATGAAGAGCCATTTTTAGGCTCTCCGTGGAAAATACCACAGATCTTTTGGAGGAGCGTGCACATAATAAGCAACTCTGATTATCTACCACTGTTTTTGTCCCAGCAAAATGTGAATCCACTTATTCCAAACAGTATATCTGAAATCTGAGGTTATGATATTAATATTTGCTTCCATTGTAATTTTTCTTTCTCTGGTTTCACTTGCATTGCAATTTATAGTTAAATTAGAATAGCAAATTATATATAATAAAAGTGCAATTCATGATGCTCTATTTCGAACAAAACATATTTTTAAATGACGTCACCTCTCCAAACACATATACTTGTAGTTTTCCATTTCGGAGGTATAAATTATTATGACTGCAATTTACTTCCCAGGTAAACTGATAATGGTTTTTTTGCAATGGGCCACTCTGTATTGTAGGATTTTTAGGGAGGCATTGAAAATATGTAATATGTAATTTACTTTAATGTGTCTGTATAAAAAAAACAATGTGTTGAACAGGTTGAATCTTTAAAAGACTTTTTAAAACATCGTTGGTAAGCAAACATTGCAAAAGGAAGAAAAGAGACTGAAAAAAGTTATTTTCAGGTAATCACACAGTATACAACATTTGAACTGAAAATACTGGGTAATTATTTCCTTTAATATATATGGAATAGGTATTTGTGAGTGCCATTGGGTTCATGGTTATTCATTAAACTGTGATAGTGCTTATCGGGACAGACGCTCCAATTGAAGTAAATTGTAGTCCACTTATGATAGTCCAAGAGAAACCCAACTATGATTCTGAATGCTAGCAAGGTCATTTTGCACGTTTCACCTTAGTGTTTCAATAGCTAGAATCCAGTCAGTGACTTTAATAATGAAGGAAAAAGGACAAAAGACAGATAGGTTTAGTTGAAGTTCTTAGTCTACAGTAAAACAATATCTCCATTCAACGTTTGAAACGGATTGTACGTTGGGAATAAGGTATCTCAACCACTTGTTGGTTGGGGTGTTGCATTGTAATATCTGGATCAGAAACAAAGTTCTAAGTCTGTTATTAGCAGAGTTCTATGGAATAAAATCTGGAAGTCTCACAGAAATGATAAAAAATGGTGATTTGTTCATTTAGAGCCTGTGAATCTAGAGCATGCTAGCATAATACGAAGCTGCATTGCACATGACTATTCCTTACCTACACAGTTATTTCATTGTAATGTTCCTACATAACAGCAGTCCAAGTGAATCTGCTTCATGAATAATTGAACAGAACATGTGCATGAATTGATTAAATTGTAATTCAGTACCTATAGAAATCGCATGATGCACACATAGTATATATATATATGTAGAGGTATCAGTACCGTGTTAGCCGAGCTTCAATAATCAAAAAATAAATAGATGATACCGTTCTGTGGCTAACGAAATGCTTTTATTTGTGCGAGCTTTCGAGATACACTGATCTCTTCTTCCGGCGATGTTACAATGAATGAAGCAAAAGGTATACTTAAAAACAGTGTCTCTTGGAATGTTATCTGTGCTGTTCCTTCCCCCGGTGTGTATGTGTTTTATGGCTAGAGGTGTCAAAAGGTTACTGAAAGCAAGTGAAGAAAGAGTGTGTATGTGTATATATATATATATATAAATGTAAATACAACTGTATGCTCATCTGCATGTCTTAGGCAGGTCTGCAACCCCGCCTTTCCCCATTATCACCCAGCACACAGCACTTCCACTGCAGCAAGGGATTCTGGGAAATGACATGCAAATGTGCACACAGTGCCACTTTTTGCTTCAAAAACCATTTTTAACATGGTTCCCTATAAGCTTAAGCTTGCTGCATGGTCACAGCTTTGAGCACAGCCAGGGTTAAGGTGCATACCCAGAAAACCACCCACAGACAGCTGTTTCGACCTTAATGGATCTCATCAGTGTGGGGTTGATTAACTGGGTATGCAAAGAAGCTAAAGGATGGGCCAACCATAATACTGAGTTAAGTTATGGTGAGTAAAAAAAGTGACAAAAACCCTCCACAGCAAAGCAAATATGCAAATGTAAATACAACTGTATGCTCATCTGCATGTCTTAGGCAGGACTGCAACCCCGCCTTTCCCCATTATCACCCAGCACACAGCACTTCCACTGCAGCAAGGGATTCTGGGAAATGACATGCAAATGCGCAAACAGTGCCACTTTTTGCTTCAAAAACCATTTTTAACATGGTTCCCTATAAGCTTAAGCTTGCTACATGGTCACAACTTTGAGCATAGCCAGGGTTAAGGTGCATACCCAGAAAACCCACCCACAGACAGCTGTTTCGACCTTAATGGGTCTCATCAGTGTGTGGTAGGTTAACTGGGTATATATATATATATATATATATATATATATATATATATATATATATATATATATATATATATATATATATACTATAAAATTATGTTTATATAAAAAAGGGCTGCTTTTTCTAATCATTTGTTAGCTACTGAGTTAGATATACTGTATGGATAAGTTTCAGTTTTTGCCTATATTATACTCCATTTAGTGCAGCTAAAATGAGACGTGCTCTCCCATGCACATAATATTTAATATCAGAAGCGTTTAAACAATGTGATATTTACAAGCTGTGACAATATACAAAAGCTGTGAGATCCCTTTCAACAAACTCTGTGTTATTGTTACGTCGTAACACGGTATATGATATTTCGTACAGTATATTTTTGAAACTTTTCTTTTATGGTATTTCACTTTTTATAATGTGAGATGCAGAGAAAATAAAAAATATCTGTTTAAAAAAAAGAACATTGGAATTTTATCAGAATATGTACAAATAAAAACACCAGTTAAATTCTAGATATGGCGATAAGATGAAGGAAAACATCACAGGAAATAGGAGGAATCGTGTTAAATTATATGTTTTGCCTGAAGCACAATTCCCAGCAGGTGTGAAAGAGATAAAGGAAAGGATTAAAGGATCAGCCTAATTGGGCCATTGTATGAGGCCAATTAACTGTTACAGCTTGACTTTAGGATTCTCTGCTTTCTGTTGCAATCCGAGGGGAAAGCTGGAGATGTCATTGTATTTTTAACATCCATTTGTTAAAATGTAAATAATGTTCGTTGATGATGTGATCTATGTTTAGAACGTCCCGAGAATTGTCCAATTATAAAAATGGGCTGTTACTGACTGCGACGTGTTACCTGGTCTTGTTAACTCTTTTTTGTACCACAGTTTATGCAGCAGAGAGTCTTTGATAAATGCATTCAATATTTTGTAGCATGTAACAAAGGCAAGAACTTTGTATAGGTTATTAACCATAGTAGGACTTTTTATCCATGATAAACAAATAGTGCCCCGTACTTTTCAACAAGCCAGCTGGAATACATTAAAAAAATTGATCAGAATGCCCTTCTCTGGAATGCCCTTAATGTCAATACCTGACTAGCACCCTCTCTATCCACCTTGAAGACCCACTTAAAGACACTCTTGCTTAAATAAGCATATGAGTAGCACCGTGGATAATACTAGACACATGATAAATAAAGCTTGGCCCCCTGCAGACGCACTTACCAGAACGCCCTCCTACTATCTCTGTACGTTCTTCCTACCTACCAATATGATTGTAAACTAAATGGAGCAGGGACTCCTTTTCCTAAATGTTACTTTTATGTCTGAAGCGCTTCATCCCTTTATTTGTATTACTTGTTATTTATATGATTGTCACATGTATTACTGCTGTGAAGCGCTATGTACATTAATGGCGCTATATAAATAAAGACATATACGTACATGAGAAGGAAGATAAAAGCAATGGAGAGTTACAGTATCATTTGCTATCAATACATGGAATAATAAGTATTGTCACGTAATTTAAGAAATGCTATCTCTGTCAGGGTAGTCACTAACAAACAATGCAGTAATACAGTATCTCTGCTGCTAACAGACTTGTGTACAGGCATACCCCGCATTAACGTACGCAATGGGACCGGAGCATGTATGTAAAGTGAAAATGTACTTAGAGTGAAGCACTACCTTTTCCCCAATTGTCGATGCATGTACTGTACTGCAATCGTCACATACGTGACGATTACTGATGTAAATAACGCATGTGTAACAGGCTCTATAGTCTCCCTGCTTGCGCACAGCTTCGGTACAGGTAGGGAGCCGGTATTGCTGTTAAGGAAATGCGGAGAGGCGCATGCGTGAGCTGCCGTTTGCCTATTGAGCGAGATGTACTTACTCGCGAGTGTACTTAAAGTGAGTGTCCTTAAACCGGGGTATGCCTGTATAAATAAAGGAGTTTAAATAAAGAGGAAAAAAATATCTCTTAATAGCAAGGTGTTCGTTCCATGACACAATACCAAATATTCTACATTGTACTGTGTTGGAGCATTCCAGAAAAGAGCTGCTCTTACAACAAATGTATGCCAGGCTAACACTGAGCATTCTGTATGACAACCGCTCTGTAGATAGAGGATTAAAGCTGCAAACCAAGCAATATCCTACTGTACATGTGTGGTTTTTTAAATAAATCAGTTCTGTATTATGAGAAAATACATTATAAAAAACATCCAACAACTTTGAATTAAATTTGTAATGTATTATAATGAAACACGCATTTTTTGTTTTTATAGCAACCATTTACAAGTCACATCCCCTTCCTTTTCTGTAACAGCCTCCGGCACACCCTTGTAACAGGCTCTGGCACACCCCTTTTTGAGCCCTGCCCTCTCTCTAGCAGTGCACCAATTGTATCTAGTGACTGCCTGGTCACATGATCTTCCCCACAGAACTTTGCATCTCTTGTCCTCGTCTGCTACACTGACAGCTATTCAGCTAACCCCCGAGACAAATCTTCGACGATCGATCACAGGAGAACGGATTGATCAGCAACTTAGCTAATTACTTATCATTGTGTGGATTGTATTGATGCACATATTAAGGGGGGGGAAATGGCAGCTTGGACTGCTGCTTTAAGATTTTATTTATTTGTAAAAATGTTTTACCAGGAAGTAAACAACAAGCAACAGAGTAGTGTTAGGACCTGTGAACTGGGTCTGCCTTGTTGTGGCTCACAGGCTTACAATACTTTGGTCAAAGGGTTAAACTAAATGACCATTTTTCAAGACAATATATAAGTATTTTACTGTGTGTTTGTAATATTGGATGTAGCATTGGGCTTCTCTGTTGCTTGTTGTATACATTTGCCAGGCTCAATAGCTCTCCTTATTGACACTTATATACATATATATTTTGTGGGGGCACAGGGGTTCCCAAAAAGGGCTTGCTGGGGTTCTGTGTGTTGTTTGTTACCAGGAAGTAATACATTGAGAGTTACCTTTTTTTTTCAAGTATGTCCTGGGCACAGAGTTATAAAAAATACATGGTTACATTAAAAGAACAGGGGTTATACAGTCAATTCCCAGGCATTTCATGGACAGATAAATTTGAAAAATTGTAAATTGTAAATTGTAGGGATAAAGGGGCTGGTGAGTTTCAGATGAAATAGAGCAGCTTTAACATCACCAAACATCAGCAAACGGCTCACAACCTTTAGCTGCACCAAAGGCTGTCCGCCTTTGGGGCAACACAGAAGTACACTGGGGGTGTTGAGATTCAATGCAGCTGTGAATACAAAGTTCTTTTTCTTCTTGGCATATTAACATTCCAGTGGGTGGGGTTGACGCTCCACAAAGTACAAGCAAATGTTAACCCTTAGCATATTGATTCCAGTGAAAATCTGACAGAAATAAACAGTCCTAATTGTACTGGATTTAAGGTACAAATACACTTATGGAGCAATATCTTTGTTTGAAATAAGGTTAAAAATCTTGTTTATACGATCACAGTAGCTTTTGAATTATTGTAGCATTTACATAGGTAGATAACGTATAAGCTCTTAAGCTACTAACAAAGAGAATGTAGTATATCCTATAACATTTCTGCTTCTGCTTTTCATATTTAGGCTTCTTGGTCTAAATACTGTATGGGACGCTTTAAAAATATCTTACATTTTGAAATAAATACTGTGTTAAAAAGTTTAAGGAAGTTGATGCATAGCTGAGCACTTTTATGTTAGCGGGACTAATGCATCTGTTGCTAAGCAAAAATGACTAAAAACAAACGTGCACTAAAGAAAACTATTAATTTTCGCACTATGAACTATTTTCATTTTTTTTCTATTGAAAAATGTACTGTATGTTCAGTTTTCTCATGCAAAACTTGTTTTAGGGCGAGCATTGCATGTGATTGCAAAAAAAAAAAAAAAAATGTCTTTTTAGAACCATATTTGTCTACTAACTATGTTCTACATAACCTGTCAGAAGTGCTTCCAGAATTGTATTGTCAACATGAAACATGAGCAATTTAATCTAACAAGCTGATATTCAATATTAAATTCAAATTGGAGGCTGATCTTTATATAGCTGTATGTTTCTTCTTAGATAAACATTGTTAACATGTCAGTCATCTTGACCTGCAATAGGATTGTGCAAATCAAGCTCCGATCAGTCTTTAAATAGAGTTACAGAATGCAGAAGAGAATTTCAATGTTCCTTTTGGCAAATTGTCTAAGAAGATTAATAATACCAGCAAACAATACAGAAATGGAGGCAATCTGACTAAAAGATGTATTTTACTCTCCACTTATTCTTTGCCTTTCCGTCAATTCTTACAACACTACATATGAATAGATTGTAAGCTCCCACGAGAAGAACTCTCATTACCTCTTTGTATCTGTTTGTGCATGTTTGTCCTCACCTATATGTAACTGTTTATACACTGGCGACACACTTTATTCGAGCTTGGCTAGTCCCACGAATTCGGGTATACCCGGGTGTATTGAGGTTTGTGACTGTCTTCTGCCCGAGTGCATTGAGGTATTTTCCATGCAGGGATTTAAGCATTTTATTCCCGCTGGCTGCAATACTGCACAGTATATATATATATACTGCATTACAATTCATGAATTTATGCCATCTGGTAGACACGCGAAGCATTGCAGCCTATTAAATCCTTATCATTATCATTTAACAGATTAGCCGCCCGTCAGCCAGGCATGAACCCAGGCTGGGAAGGCAAACGCAACAGGGCTTGTCAGAGGTGAGGAGCGGCGCATTCCAGGTATCTGCCAGGTACATGCTGGGTATTTGCTCGAATAAAGTGTGTCGGTGCAGTATGTTTGCAATATACGTAACTCCATTGTACAGCACTGCGTAATATGTGGGCACTTCACAAATAAACTATGATAATAATAATATGGTGGAAGGAAATGATGAGTACGTCGTGACTGAGGCCCTTTCAGGACTCGTATAACAGGATATACACCCTAATTGAATGGCACTAGTACTCTACATGGAGAGGGTTATGTCTCATTAAAAAGTTAAAGCATCAGTCTTACAGTTAGCCAGCCCCTTAAATGTAACATCACTGTTCTCCAATGTAAGACACCAAGTAGTACTACATACAGTATTGCTACAGTACTTCATAAGGCCCATCCCTGCACAGCCAAGTAAATATGACCCTTTCCAGGCAATTCAACTGAACTATTTTGTATGGGTTGTACCCAAACGGCTCTGTCTCATTCTCAAGAAGAGATGTGGGAAATGTTGGAGAAAAATCACCAGTTCGGTAAGAAAAAACAAACTGCAGAGGTCACCCAAAATATCTGTAGGGTGATATGACCCTGATGTGAAATGTTTCATGACCAATGTGCATGTCACATTGGCCATGTGATCTATTTTTTAATTTTTTTAAATAAAATTAATGAAAAGTTGGCAAAAACTGTGAAATTATGCCAGTTGGAATTAGTTTTTTTTAATAAAAAAGTTGGAAAAGGATGACATTTTTTGTCTTTTTTTTCATAAACTCCCCCTCACGCACAATTTTTGTTAATTTGCATAATTTAAGCAAAATTCACGCCAAAATATGTGAACTAAAATGCAACCAGTTTACACATCTCTATTCAGGTTCTCTTCACAGCTACTAAAGCACTGGTACTGTACATGCTATGGAGTTAAATGTGTCTTATTCTGTATATCACTGAGCTGCTACGAATAGATGGGATGTGTGACACTGGAAGGTTTGATGCCTAGATATGCTTGTTATTCCTTCACAACACTTTCCCGCTTAAACAATGCAAAACAGCTCCAATAACAGTATTTCAGAGACCAAGAAGCATTTAACCACAGAGATCTGCATGAGTGTACCCGAAATAAAAACTATTCAGGATTTTAATGATGGCTAAATTATGGATTATACAAACCATTCAAGCAGTACAGCTATTACACAAACACCAATGTAAGTAGCAGCATTCAGTATAATTAAAATAAGCCATTGAAGCAGTACAGCAATTATAGAAAACAATTTATTTACCAGATCTCTGTGTGAGGTATTCATTAGGAATCAGTGTTATACTGTATAAGGAATAAGATGTATGTCCGTCACTGCAGTGGTAAAAATATGGATTCCTCACTGTGCTTAAATAGGATAATAGGTCAACACACATTTAGTAAGAACATCTTTAAGGTACAAGAAATAAAAAAACACATTCATTATTCTAGACACTGTGTCTTATTAGTGTTTGTTAGCACCTTTGGGGGAGTATACAGAAGCCTTATACTCAGTCTCAATGTCAGAGCAATAAGATATATAATAAACACAGCAGACATGTTAGAAATACAATGGTAAATGCATATTTTAGATCCTACGTAGTGCATGGGGACCTATTCCCTTAAGTGCGTTGATAGTTACCATAAGTTGATGACTTAAAGGCTGTTGAAGATCAATAGTGGCTTAGTGAAAAGACCTTCTAGTTGCTAACACTACAGAAAACTATCTTACCAATAAGTCTGGCGATGGTCTTGCTTTCAATCCTCAACCTGACTAAAGATTATTTAATATATGATAAACGATAGTTAACATTTTTTGCTAGATCTATGTATGCAATCCGTATATTTTAATTGTACTGTATGCAGTATAGTACATACCCATCTGTGTGCTAAGCTTGCACAAACCTTTTCAACTGTCTTGGTCTACCCTTTGCAATCCAGTTGAGATGGCAAGAAAAATGGCGAATTTGAATAATTGGTTAGACGTTCCTCTAATGGCTTTAATAGGCTGTTCAAGAAAATAACATTTAATACATGATCATTTCTGAGTGCATGTTTTCTGTAGCTTCTGATATTCTTTGATGTTTGTTGAGGAGTGTCTTTATTTATGCTTTAATGCTGTATGTATACATGTATATATACGTATGTACAGATGTAGCAAGATTTACTGTATTCGGGTCCCGGGGCAAGCCATGAGACTGCTACCACCCTGGTGCCAAAGGTTTAGCAAAGCTTGGAGTCCAAACCGGAAGCATGGATCACCCACTCCACCCTCCCCCCCCCCTCCACCCCCCCTCCACACCCCTCCCGCAGTTCGAACGCAGTTACCGGAACTGCGACTTTAGGCTTTTTCAGCCATGACTCCAGCGAAAAGTCTTGTCAAATTTGTACTCAAGTGTATATATACAATGATCGAGGGAGGAGGTCACAACAGACATGATTATAGACAGTAGAAATTGACATTTCGGTGCAGTTACAACACCTTCATCAGGACTAAGAATGGTATCATCATACATCTGAAAAGCCGCTGAAATCACAGTGCCAAGGGCTCTCCTGCCCACTACGTGATATCAAATGACCCCAAGCGAGACATACAAACATTACAATAAAGCATATTGATCAATAAAAGAAACATTGTCACCATAATTATAAACTAACCTTTAACCAGCACGTGAGTGGTGAATGTTATAATATGGTTATCAAGTATCCATCCTGCATCATTATGCGGAAGCTGTATAGAAATATTCTAGCCAAAGTATCCCAAATATAGCCTTGGTTGAAAAGCATGACAAATAGCACACATATACATAATAGAGAAAAATAGTAGCAGGGAATCCCTGAATCAAAAAGAGAATCAATTTGTGATATATTTAATCTTTTAAAAAACGTCACACAAGGTATCTCCATGGCAATCGACAGTGAGCAGAAGGGACCTATCATCATATCATCATACTAGTTTGACAGAATTAACCAAACTCCTTGCGGGGAAATGACTGATATGCAAGAAGAAGATATATTGGCAATCGGAGGGTAATGATCGCTAAACCTCAATTTTAACAACTGGTTAAGGATATGGCTGCTGTGCCTTTATAGATGTCATACAAGTCATTGACTAAAGATGGGCAAATTTTGGGGTGGATTTAGATCTGCAGCTGATCGTCTGGTTACTTTGGTCAGCAGATTTCAGCAGATCAATCTCAAAAAGTGTGGTTCGTGTTTTGTGGATTTTTACATTATTATTACCAAAACACTCCGCGGATTCCGCAACCCATGGACAGATTTGGGGGACTGCTGTAGGGGACTGCTGAGGATTACCAGGAAGTAATACCAGAGGAGGCTCTACACGTGGACCCACAGAGGCAAGGATCCAAGCAGCCACAGAGGAAAGAGACATCAAAGGGCCCCCAAAACCAGGCTTAAAGGGTTGAAAGGCTTACAAAGAACGAAGGAATTTGTGAGTTTAATTCCAAGTGTTTGTTTTTAAATGTTGGTTCATAAATTTTTTGTATATAGCAGTTCATGTTGTATATATAGCAGTATGGTATATAGCAGTTCATGTTGTATATATAGCAGTATGGTATATACAGGTAGCAGTTCATGTTGTATATATAGCAGTATGGTATATAGCAGTTCATGTTGTATATATAGCAGTATGGTATATAGCAGTTCATGTTGTATATATAGCAGTATGGTATATAGCAGTTCTGTGCTATGTTTTTATTTTTATTTTCCACATATTATTGCTGAGAATTGTACATCCGGTAGAGGTGCAATTTTTTCATCTTCAGCTGCAGAACCAACCTAATCGGTTCTAAATTTGTAAAAAAAAATTCTTATCATAGAATATTGTCAAGTAATATACAGTCTTGGCAGATAAACTGACTGCATAAATCAAAACAAGAAATGAGTTTCCCTTTTTCAAACTTCTATACGTAATACATGTGTTGCTACTTTCTTTTCTTATTGCATGCTTCCTGGTAATAAAAGAAATTGAATCTAACACTGACCACTGTCCAGTAATTTGGGAAGCTTCATCATTGGGAAAAATTCCCAGGAGAAATAAATGTTCTATAAATATAGCATTCACAGCACAGAAACAGAAATGTAGAAAGACTTTGCAGAGATTGCTGGGAAACTTGCCAAACCTAATCAAGGGAAGGCATGAACGTGGGGAAAAGAATGTGCTGTGTGCCATCACGTAATAATTAGGAAAATAGAAATGGTAGAACGCTCAAAGGATTGTTCATCAGCACTCAAACAAATCAATGCTTTGGTTCGGAGATAAAAAGCCTTCAGCTTGTATAAATATGTTTTCCATTGAGAAAAAGAGAACCCATTTTCGATTTAGTAAAACTTCACATATAAAAACAACCTGTATTTGTCCCACACCTGAAAACTGTAAGTTCTCCAAGAAAATAAAATACTCCTATTGTTGCTCTTAACATTAACCTTATGTAAGCATTTGTCAGACTCAATTGCTAGGTTAATATACAGTAGTATTCTGATACAAAATTATGCCTTAATATGTTTATATTACTGCTACGTACACTGTCTGACAAAATGCATATATACCCCATATTTTGCTCTTTTAATTATATAATAATGTTGCCTCAATAAAAATACATTGTCCTCCCTTAGAGAAAACAGAACACAGCGCTGCTAAAAAACGGTATTTGCTTTTGGAATTCACTGAAGATTAATTATATAAATATGATATTTTTCAGTGTGTACTGATCCTAAACCTATTAAGCGATATACATAATATAATGCATGGCCTCCTGCAGGTTTTCTGGGACCCAGGCCTACTGCCTTATCCTGGGACCAGAGACAGTTCTGGAGGGAGGTACGGGGCTGTGTGAGCACAATTCTTGTGTGGGCAGCGGTTAGACAGTGCAGAACATTTTGGTGACCTTGATATAATGCTAGGTCAATTAACAAGTTTTACGTTTGATTGGGGTCATTCAATATCTATGAGGAGATGTAACAGAATTTACTATAGTTTAGTACTTAAAAAAATGATTGGAAATGTTTTTTGTTTAACTATTATTTAGGTTACAATTTCAACATTGATAAATGACAAATCATGGTACAGTTCAACATAGAAAATATCAATACAATTCTACTTAGGTGGCATTATATTACTGACCCAAAATATCAAGCAAGCAAATGCTTTTTTTTACATTTAAATACACCACATCATGTTGTGAAGTTGAGGATCTTGAGTTGGTATTGTTATAAGATTCCAGATAGTCCTATGAGACATTAGGGTTGGACTGTTATTTTCATAACATTTTAATTTTCCTATATTTTTTTTTCTTAGCTTTTCTCAAACAGTGCTAAAAAATCTTTGAGGGTATATTTGTTATTTGCATAGCTTAATATTCAAGACAATATGTATTTGGTTAATATTATTGTGTGTAGCCTAGTGCCCCTGGCTATAGCCTTTCCACTGGCCTCAATACTATAAGTCCTGGTAGGAACAGGCAGTGTTGGGTTAAACTCCTGCACAGGGCCTAGGTTGCAGTTGGAGCCTGGACAGATACAGTGTTACTCTATCTAGGTGAAGGTCTCCCAGCAGTTGGAGTGTCATACCTGGGAGGGTACTGACTGGGTCATATGCCAGTGGTGTGATGCCTGTCAGTACCTGGACCTGTCTTGTTATGGGGCAGGGTTACAAACCCCTCCCCCAGGTATACAAGCTGACACTCCACTAAATTGTGTGTGTTCTGTCCCTTTCCTCTGGGGCGTGGGAACTACTCCACCTTACCCCATCAGGGGGTAAGGGGGCTCAGGATCGGCTTTTGGGGCCTCAAGCCCGGTAAGTGCCAATCCAGGGCAGAAGGAGTATGGAGAGGATGGAGCCTAGTGAATAAACCACAGTTTTACCCACACCTGACTGCTTTGTGGTTCATGAGATAGAGTGCTTGTAGGGAGAAATCTTGTTCCTACCAGGTCCCTGGAAGCTGGAGGTACTGCACCAGGAAGATAGAACTTGCTGAAATCCTGTCCCGTTGACTCTCCCATACCACCCAGGGAGCCCTCAGCCTGCTGTTACCTCACAGGTATGCACCATGGCACCAGGGTATGTGACACTATTTGGGAAGAACAGGTCTCCCTTAGGAGAAAGGGGGTGGATAAGGGGGTTACATATGGAATATAAAGGTATCACTATTTATATTTCTCCAAAACAAGAAGCACAACCGAGGGAGAAAGATGACAGAAAAGGATTGTGCAGAAGTCTTCATACAAAGACTAAACACACCTCTATTTATCTACTTATCCACTTGGAAATGCACTCACATGTATGTGGTAAATAAAGGCCTTGAATATAGTCGATCTCTTCAAAGTAAATATATAGATGCTGGTACATAGAATAGTACTGTTAAAAACATTATAAAAACATCAAGATCTACTCACAAACTACATAAAACAAATGCCCATCACAGAAATTCAGTAACCACCACACTCTCCAATGTGTACACTGACGCCACTTCTGGTTTCAGAACTTTCATCAGTTTTGGTATTGTCACTGGCGTGCTGGGAGGGATTTACACTGTGGCTCCTCTCTGTGAGTAGTTAGGCTTCCTCAGAGGTTCTTAGGTAGCTCATATTCTCCCCCTTTATATTCCCACGCACACCTCACTTAATATCACAATTAAAAAATATTAACACATTGAACAGTCAATAGAGGCTCATGGTAAAATACATGCTTATAAAAACATATTTGCAATAAGTATATATATCTATATACAGCTGAACCCCGTTATAATGCGGTGCTCGGGTCCACATAATGAGACCACGTTATAACTGGGATCGCGTTATATCCGGGATTGTGAAATGGCTGTCACGATCAGCGAGGACTTACCGGCATCTGCAGCTCTCTCCTCTCCCTGCTTCATCATAATTTGTAAATTATTATTTTATTTATTTTATAATTTATAAATTATTATATCAAATAATAATTTATAAATTATACCATACCGGAATTAAACCCATGACCCTTCATATGCTAGTAGCAAATCTCTAGCTGCTACACCACAGGGTTGGTGTGATGAATATGACTCTATAAACACATTTAACATCGACTGCACAATGCAATCCAATAGATAGTTTATAGAGTCAGATTCATCACACCAACCCTGTGGTGTAGCAGCTAGAGAATCGCTACAAGCATATGATGGGTCATGGGTTTGATTTCTGCACGTGTATTATATAAAATGTATTCACTATTGGACTGTTATTGGTCAGAGAAGGGTCATGTGACCCTCCGCTGCGCTCGAAAGTCAAAATGAAAGCCGCACACGTGGACGCAGCTTGATGAAGCAGGAATAGGAGAGAGCTGCAGATGCCAGATAAGTCAATAAAGCATTGCATGTTATTAAAAAAAAAAACCTTGGAGATGTTTATAAATCGGGAGCCACACTCAGACTGCGTTATAAGCGGATCCACGTAAAAAAAAGAGCTTGGATTGCCGCTTTAAGTGTAAGGGCAGAGTTGTGAAATTTCTTTTAGGAGAGCGAACCTGTTCTTTTCCACCCAAGATGGTAGCGCAAGGGGACGTGATCCCCTTCCTAAAAAATGTATCTATATTTGCAGTGGTCGACAAATCACCAAAAAATCTACTCGCCGAACAAAAAAATCTACTCGCCACCTAGTACCATACGTGTGCTGCTTGGGCCAATAGGAGCTCGCCACGATGTTAAATCCACTCGCCCGGGGCGTGCAAATGTATAGGTTTGTCGAACACGGTATATTTGTATCGCTGTTTGTTTATCCTAATTATTTCTTCATTCTTTTGCTCTCCTTATTACGATTTAATTTCCAATTTCCTTTAGTCCTACTGTATTCATCACCTCAGCACTCCTTTTCATATTTTGATTTCTAAAAAAAATCTTCTCTTGACCTCAGGGACTGCAGTGCTTCTCCCCCAACTCTTCTCCCAAAACATCCTGCAAATTAAACACACACACAAAGATCTGGGGGTACAATGGCTGCGACTTTTATTCAAATACAGCAAAAGAAGGAGGGGGTCGTGCTAACCATGCCATAGTGCTCCACGCACAGGTAAGGCCAATGATGCTTAAATCATGGCCCGCTAGCCAGGACCGCCCAAAGTCCCAGTCTCTCAGATGACCCCACGTCAGAATTATCTACATATTGAGGAAGATTTGCGCTTAATGAGTTTATGCCTGAAATAAACGTTCTTCCAGGTGGTGCCTCCAGATTTTTATGAATTTTTGGCAGGAAGTAAAAGATTCTTCATTTAATAAAAATGTATATTCCTCTTCACTCAGAATTTCAATCTCTCTACCTCGCATCAATAAAATCTTCAACATAAAAAAAGTGATTGTACGGTCTTTCTCTAATTTTTTCTGCGGTTTCATCATTTAAAATTCTTTCTGCTTCTTTCATGAAATAAGATCTATAAGTACTTTCTCCTCCACTCCTTGTCTGCCTGCTTAATTATTAAATCTTTGTTCTCTTCCAGTTGTTTTAAGGATGCTCTTTTTTCGTAAAATAAGATTTACCTTTAATTGTTATCCTTATTTATTAGATTTTCAAAATCCCTGGCTGAGCCACATTGTCAAAGGAATCTAAAAAAAATCCCCTTCATATGATGTGAATAAAATATAAAATTAACTTTCAAATTGGTATGTTTAAAATAATCTTCCCTCTTTATTTCTGCAAATAAAAATATCACTTGTGAGCACATTTACATGTCTCAGACAGTTCTGCACCCCTGTCTTTCCCCTTTATCTCATAGCATACAGCGCTTCCACTGCAGCCAGGGACTTTGGGTAATGATATCCAAATGAGCACTTTATTTCTGATATTATAGCTTCATCTTTTCCTCCTCCATATCTCATTTGTACTTCTATTTGAGCAAAAAAAACCTCTAAGAGTAAGTTTCCTTAAGAACTTGCACACAATCCCTGCAAGCTCTAAACCCAGCACCCACCACATCATTTTATTTATATATATATATATATATATATATATATATATATATATATATATATATATATATATATATATATATATATATATATATATATATATATAGACCATACGATACCGGTTGCAACACGACATCAAGGGACAGCACGCAGGTAAGTCAATCATAAATTTTCTATATTTGATAGAAAACACAAAAACCGCCCCCAGTGGAACATTTCTCAAGGTGGTGCAATTGAATGCAGTGCACAATACATATATATACCCCAAACCCCAGTGCAATTCAACAAAACCAATCACAGTTAATAAGCCTCACCTGCCTATGTGACATGCATCCACAGTATCAGCGGTAAAGAGCGGCCATTTTGAATATATTAACTCTATATGTGTTTACCTGATATGTGTTTGGGCATGCGCAAAAGGCTCAGGAATTGCATAATGTTACTGCTGAGAGACTACATAAGTCTGCCAGACCCAGCGATATCTTGGATAACCGGAGAGAGTGCGCATGGGCTAAACTGATCTGGAGCTGATACCTGGATAGATTAGCTATTTCAGGGACGTGCAAAATACACATTGTAACTGCAAGTGAAGCGAAACATGTGAAACACCTGATGTGCTCACCGTAAATGTGCAAAAAAATGTGAGGGAATAAAACATATATACACACGTGTGGATGACGTGGCTGACTGGAATCTAGGTCAGTATATAAATGCTGAAAGCACTCAGCCATATAACGCCTAATGCATAGTGTAAGAAATGATAATGCAATGATGACTCTATGCATCCTGTCAGGAAGCGACACCTTAAAAACCAACAAAAATACATAATGCAGACAATGTCAAAATAGAGAAACTGGTAATAAATAAGAATAAATATAGAATATATACACACGTGTGGATGACGTGGCTGACTTGAATCTAGGTCAGTATATAAATGCTGAAAGCACTCAGCCATATAACGCCTAATGCATAGTGTGAATGCCGGTGTCTTTAGTCAGCTGGGAAATTCTCCACTGCACCCTCCATCTCGGCGTGTTCATAGGGAGTGACGAAGCCGCTAAACAGTGCAAACTGGGCGAAACGCGTAGAGTGGAGGAATTATGGCCACACAGAGGATCCTTACTTCAAAACCGCCAGCAGTGTGACGTCAGCAGTGCGCCCGAGCTGTCTGTGAATGTATGAACACGCCGAGATAGAGGGTGCAGTGGAGAATTTCCCAGCTGACTAAAGACACCGGCATTCAGCACGGGAGACGGGGGATCCCCTACAGCTGATGCGGGTGACCCTACACATTGCAGGAGGCGGTGAGAGACTTGGCGATCCTACTGTGGTTCACTTGTTAAGTGATACATGCCTGTTTTTATTGGCACTATTGTAAGTGCGTTTTCTACATTTTAATATAAAGAATTCCTTTAATATAATTCATCTGTGCTATGAAGTCCTTCTTATCTTTTTCTTTGGTTGGAGTACACATCTATTGCTGTGACATTGGAGGAGACGCACATATCATTCATTCGTGGGATTTTATTCCTCAACGCCTTGTGATAACTTCTTTCCTGTGAGTAGGCTGGGCATAGAGCCAAGAATACAACATCCACATTTCTACTTTGTTCCTACGTCTGCACTTATATTTTCTGTGTCGCTGTTTTCTTCTCTCCCCCATGCTCCCCATGGATTTCGTAAGAATCATTCTTCTGTTTTGGAACCCGTGAAAACAGGTCCCACCGGAGGGTTTGAGCAGGGTTTTTCAGATTATTATCACATTTGTTTACTCACTTTTCACCTTGAATTTATATTTAAATTTTCATATATATTTTAAATATTCCCTTTTTGGGCGATTGCGCCTATAATATCACTGTCACGTACTCAAAAATGACACAGTTAAATACTTAAATGTTTGTATTGTCCTAAGTAAGGATTATTTCATTAAACCCTTTGACCAAAGCGTTATAAGCCTGCAGCCACGTCACGGCATGACCAGTATATGCAGGTCCTAACACTAACTGTGCAATTTCTCATTTACCTTTACAGAGGAGGAAGACATTTCTCAATAGATGTGTCCTGCACGAGTACAGTACATGAAAAAAACTGCTAATAAAAAAGTAGGGAGGAGAACTTAAAGCTGCAGTTCAAGCTGTCGTTTTTTTTTCATTTAATATGTGCATCAATACAATCTACTGTACACACTGACAAGTGATTAGCTAAGTTGTTAATCGATCCGTTCTCCTGTAATTGATCGCTGAAGATTCAGCTCGGGGGTTCACTAAATGCATCTTGGGTCCTATTCTATAGCACAGCCAAAGATCTGTGAGGAAGATCATGTGACCAGGTAGGCGCTAGATTCAATTGGTTCACTGCTAGTTAGGGCAGGGCTCAAAAAGGTGATGCTGTTTCAGAAGGGGAAGAGGGAGGGGATGTGACGTTGTAACTGGTTGCTATAGGAACAAAAATTCTTGTTACATTAGAAAACATTAAAAATGTCTTTAAATGTATTTATTTTTAATTTGTTAAAATGCTACAAGTATTTTCTCATAGTATAGAACTGATTTATTTAAAACTAGCTGAGAGACCCGGCGTTGCCCATGAGTTAAATTTCCCGCTAGGAAGGGGGGGGAGACAGTGGAGTGGACAGGAGGGGGGGGGACACAGTGGACAGGAGGTGGGGGGACACAGTTGACAGGAGGGGGGGGACAGTGGACAGGAGGGGTGGACAGTGGACAGGAGGGGTTGGGGGGGACAGTGGACAGGAGGGGGGGACAGTGGACAGGAGGGGGGGGACAGTGGACAGGAGGGGGGGGGGACAGTGGACAGGAGGGGGGGACAGTGGACAGGAGGGGGGGACAGTGGACAGGAGGGGGGGCACAGTGGACAGGAGGGGGGGGGACAGTGGACAGGAGGGGGGGTTGCTTAAAATTTCCGGGTCCCTCCTCTCCACTCCCCCTGTATGTTTCTCAGCTCCCCCCTCTCTCTCCGCTCCTCCCCCGCTCCCCCCATGCGCTGCTCCGGTCCCCACCCTACAGTGTCTGACACACACACAGTGTCCCACACACACACACACACACAGTGACACACACACACAGTGTCACACACACACACACACACACACACACACACACACACACACACACACACACACACACACACACACACACACACACACACACACACAGTGAGACACAAACACACAGTGACACACACACACAGTGACACACACAGTGACACACACACACACAGTGACACACACACAGTGACACACACACACACACACACACACAGTGTCCCCCCCCACACACACACACAGTGTTCCCCACACACACACTCACACACACAGATATGTCACCTCTCCTTCTGGGCGCCGCCATCTTAGGCACTCTGCGCCGCGAGGGAGGAAGGGGGTCCTTCCGGGCGCTGCCATCTTAGGCACTCGGCGCCGCGAGGCAGCTGCAGGCTGCCTGCCCATTGCCTGTCCCCCCCCACCGGGGAGGGAGGGGAGTGAACACCAGGGAGGGAGGTGAGTGAGCGCCGGGGAGGGAGGTGAGTGAGTGCCGGGGAGGGAGGTGAGTGAGCGCTGGGGAGGGAGGTGAGTGAGCGCCAGGGAGGGAGGTGAGTGAGCTCCAGGGAGGGAGGTGAGTGAGCGCCAGGGTGGGAGGTGAGTGAGCGCCGGGGAGAGAGGTGACTGAGCGCCAGGGAGGGAGGTGAGTGAGCGCCGTGGAGGGAGGTAACTGAATGCCGGGGAGGGAGGTGAGTGAGTGCCGGGGAGGGAGGTGAGTGAGCGCCGGGGAGGGAGGTGACTGAGCGCTGGGGAGGGAGGTGACTGAGTGCCGGGGAGGGAGGTGACTGAGCGCCGGTGAGGGAGGTGAGTGTGATGGGGGGGGGAGAGAGAGGACAGAGAGAGTGTGTGTGTGTGTGTGTGGCCAAGGGGGAAGACAGTGGCAGTTGGGTGACGTCAGACTCACCAATCTGATTGGCCAGAGGCTGAGGACCAATCAGATTCACCGCAGCTAGAACCAACCTTTCGATTTTATATATTAAGATAAAACACGTGTAGGATATTGCTTGAACTGCAGCTTTAGGAACTTGTTTGCGTCTATGAATAAGTTAAAGGAATTCGTTCTTGTTGTAGCAAAATGAAAACTTTTTTCAATACGAAAGTTTGATTCTCTGTTAATTCATGTTTACTAATGTTAAAAATCTCTTTATAATTTTCAGTTTTGCTTTCCCCTACTTGGTTACCCTTTTTATTGGTCTTCCAGCTCTTTCCCCTCTCTTTTATCTCAAAATTTTCATTTCAGTGGGGACGCTGGTTGTGAAATTTCTACTAGTAGAGCGAACGTGTTCTTGTTCACCCAAGATGGTAGAGCAAGGGGACATGATTCCCTTCCTAAAAAAATGTATCTATATTTGTATCGTTGTTGGTTTATTCTAATTATTTCTTCATTCTTTTTGCTCTCCCTATTACGATTTCATTTCCAATTTCTATTCATCACCTCAGCACTCCTTTTCATATTTTGATTTCTATCAAAATCCTCTCTTGACCTCAGGGACTGCAGTGCTTCTCCCCCAACTCTTCTCCCAAAACATCCTGCAAATTAAACACACACACAAAGATCTGGAGGTACAATGGCTGCGACTTTTATTCAAATACAGCAAAAGAAGGAGGGGGGCGTGCTAACTTTGCTATAGTGCTCCACCCACAAATAAGGCCAAGGATGCTTAAATCACGGCCCGCTAGCCAGGACCGCCCAAAGTCCCAGTCTCTTCGATGACCCCACGTCAGCCGTGAGATGGGCCCCAGGTACTCAAAGCACAATGAGCCCTGCCCACTCGCCAACAATGCCACCACCAGGCATTACCGTAAATGAGCCCGTCTGCCAAGATAACCCTGCCCTTACCCCAAAAACAGCCACCACCAACAGGGCAATTTAACACTCTTAAACTAGCCCCGGACCACCAGACCAACTGTAAGCGTCCAAAAATTATCTGAAGGAACATTAGCGGAGTCAATATCACTGAGAATCAGCCACTCAAACCGATCTTCATTAACGCCAATGTACTGGTGATGCACATATAAGCATCCTTAAACTTAATCTGGGCACCGCACAGGCCCAGCCACACAGATCACTCCTCATCAGTTGCGAGATGAGCCCCAGGTACCCAAAGCACAATGGGCCCTATGCACTCTAGTTATCATCAGAAACCTTCCCGGCTTCAGCCAGGACAACCATAGGGGCAGGAGGAGCAAACTGCCTCCCCCTCTGAAGTAGTCATGGCCCCAATGTCCAACCCACACCCGCTATGGTGGTGCACCAAACAATAACGGCCAGCATGGGGAAGTGAATTAAAGTGCACAATTGTTTAAATCCCATATGATACAAGATTCAAACTGGCAGAAAAGGATGAATTGCTGTCTGCCCTAAAGATCCCACCAATGGTGATCTTTGTCCAGTAAGTTAAATTAAACTGTGTAGGTCCTAACTGCATGATCAATCAAACATTACATGGATTTAAAGTAGACTTATGTAAAGCTGCAGTACCACAGAATGCTTCTAAATCTATCACAAACTGCCTCAATATACTGACTTTTGAGAAATGTTGATGGTACTGCTGGCTCTGAAGATGTTAATTGTGCCTTCCTGTTGCAGAAGTCTTCCCACCGTTCTCATGCAGGTATGATGAGGACAACCCTCTCTGAGAGCCTAGTGCGTTTGTCGCAAGCCATCACCTGGTTGACCCCTCAGTAGCGAATGGTGCATTACCGGACTAGCTTCCGTGCCCCTCTGCCACGGTCTGCCCCTCTTGCGGCTCCCCCCAGGCTACCAAAAGGAGCAACCACACCAATAAGAAGAGGACGGGGTGCCTTGAAGGTCAAAACAACAGCTGGCTGGAACTATATAATAGGGGGGGCAAGTAATATCAAGGGTGCAACAGAAGGCCTAATGGCCAGGCCTCTCCCCTTACAACTGCAGGTCCTTCTTCTGATCGCCTTGTAAGTCTGCGCATGCCACGTTGCTCTCGATGGAGGGCTCGCTTCCACCCCCCTCTTTGCCTAATGCAGGGTACCTCCGTCCCGAGAACCAGCACCAGCCTCACCTCCTGCACCTGGCACGGACAAGCCAAAAACACAGTGAGAGGTGCAGAATGATGTCCCGCCCCTCGATGCCCGTCTATATCCCCTAACCCCCAGCCATACCACCCCTCCCCCTCCAGAGTGTCACTGGTGACCAAGAAGGGGGGATAGGGGAGCTTGGGCTTTGCGGTCGTGCCCCTCCCTCACATAGGTCTCTGCGCTTTCTATTTCTTAATTAAAATGGCATATTCTTTATAACATTTTGTGTGACTTATTAAATTGAATTCTCTGTTTCTGTTTATTGTAACTATCATTTTTTTTCCAGTTTCTCTGACATCCGCTGTTATAATCTTCTTTGCCCCTAATAATATCTATCAGTTTACTCTCTATGATGTTATTCTCCAACCTACAGTATGAATTCTTTCCTATATTTCTACATCCTGTTATTTGAATTCATCTGAGTCTATGTGAGGTTATATCCTTTCTTTTATATAATGAGATTATATCCTCTCTTTTATATAATTCATTTAAATAGTTTCTATGGATAAATTGTATCACATTTTAGATAATTGCTCTTATGAGTTAATGAGATTGTTTGTATCCCATCATAGACAACATCTAAATCAATTAGAAGAAAAAATTAACAGTTAACATAATTTACATTTCAGTAAATCTGCTATAGAATGTCTTGATTTAACACTGTGTATTAAGGATTGCAAGTTGAATTCTAAAACCTATTTTAAACAAGTTGACCCTAACAATTACATTTGAAATACCAGTTGTTGTCACCACCAATGGTTGGCCAACATCCTTTTGTCCAATTCAGACACATTAGAAGAAACTGTTCTGAAAAGGATATGTTCATTGAACAATCTGAAGTGCTCACGATAATATTTTTAGATAAAAAGTATGATAAAATGTTGGTAGAAAATGCACAGGCAAACGCTCTGTCTTTACAGAGGGAGGAACACTTATTAATAAAAGGAAGAATAAGGAAAAAATAAAGGAATTAAATTAATTTAATGATGAAGAATTTTTAAATTAAAAAGATTTGAGTCTTTAAAGAAGGACCAATGAGATTATACCTGAACGACCAACTGTAATCTTTAAAAAAAAAAACTCTTTAATACCACGCTGTTTAAAAAGGCTACATTCAAGACAGCAAGGTTTACTAAGACAAAAACCTCCCGTTCTTTTTTTAAATGTTTTCAGTGCAAAGCATGTGAACATAGCAATACAAACAATAAAGAATGTATTTCCAATACTACTGGGGAAAATGTGACTTAAATTTATATACAGTATATATATTCTAACCATGGAGCTACTAGATGTCTCATATGTTTTTAACTGTTCCTTTTTGTATGCATGTCAATTACATATTATTCACTAATATTCCAAATATTTGATATCTCTAGCACTTTTCAAATTATTATTGACTACTGTACATTAACTTGTTCACCAATTTTAGTTGTATTGTGCTCAATTTGTGGTCACTATTATTAGAATTCATATGAAGCAATAAAAACATAGTGCATACTGTATCCATCTACTCATGAACCCCCAAAACAAGTTATTGATTTTCTATTGATACAGTATATGGAATATGAAGGTAATAAAATTACGTGAAATTATACCCCCCTTAGTGCTGCTTCCTGAGTCACTATGGCCCCTGACTCTATAAAGAGCAAAAATACCGATACAGATGTCACTTTATAGAATAAAGGTCAGGTCTTAAACAACCTTCTTCTAATACATAGGAAAAGGCCAATTAAGTCTCACATGGGTAAAATCAGGCACATTATTATAAATCTAGGACAGAACAGGCTGCAGTGCCACACGCACACGCTGCACAACATATCCTTACAAATTGCAGTCCACACAAGCATATTACGGTGGCAGTTCTTCCTCCAAATCTCCATGATATTAGCTTTAAAACTACAAACGAGAGGTAACTGTGATACTGCATTGATGCATTGTAAGAAAGAGACTGATGCATACTGTACTTATTCATCTCTGTGTTGTGTTGAATTGTTAGGCAGTAAACATACATAGTAGTAATTCAATGCTAGCTGTGAAGAAAAAGTGTGCCTGCAATGCAGCATAATATGACATTTAGACTTGCATTGCATCATCTCATTTATAACTCTATTGCCTGAATAGCTTTGCCTATGTTATTCCATACCTTTATGGTGAGTTATATTATTGTATTGGAGTAAACTGTATAATACTGTTAATTGTTCAAAAAAATGTGCAAACACATTTTCGTATGGCAAGAGAAACACAATATGATATGCACTGTGAAAGATCGCAGAATGTCTTTATTGTACTGCAGCAGGCTAGCATGTATGGCCTATGGATGTCATAGAGCCCCCTCCCATGCATTTGAATGACACAAACACATAAACTTCTTTAGGGGAACAGGGCCACTGTTTTATTAAAATATATTAACAACAAGAAGAAATTGCCAAGTTGCCTATCAGTGATCTTGAGCCCATAGCATCACTGCAGTTCATGATCCACACTGCTGCCAGAACTGCGGAACAGAAGATGTAGTATTGATAGTGGGGAGCACTACCTGAAACCGAGTGTCCCAAAGGGGCGTGACTCACCCGCTACAATTTAACTCGACTCACCAAATATTTGAACCCAACTATGTCAAGCGGTGACAAATGACATACATGTTAACAAAATGTCATGAATGATTATTTTCTAACTAAAATCTCCACCCACCCCACACCTTTCTTGTTTATGATAGTGACAACAGACAACAAAAAAGAGTGACCGCTTTATTGGAAAGCAAGGAGGTAAGAGGCCATCACCATCTGACCACATAAGGTCTTGCCTGGGGACACTTCCCAAATAGAACTTAACCGTAGCCTTTATTGTGTGTTGGTGGAGGGAGAGGGAAGGGTCGTCCAGTCGGGCTGCACCAGCCTAAGACCACGCTTATAGTGCACGCAACGGATGACGTCTCCCGTCGCCGCTAGCAAAAGTTGTAATTTGCTTTCCGGCGACATCGCGGGCGACCAGGTCTGTGATTGGTTCTGAGGCTGTCACATGTGGCGACAGCCTCTGAAAAATCAAATTTGACCGGCTTCAAAAATTCACGCCGCCAGCGTTGCTCCGTCGCGTTCCACTTACTATAAGCGCACGCGACGGCAGCAATACATTTGTTTTGCCACAACATCTCGTCGCCGTTACCGTCACTACAAGCGCAGCCTTAGTGCAGGTGTTTTCTGCAGCAACAATGTGCTTTGGTTCGATTTACATAGAACAGACACACTGATCAACACTGATTTGGTTTGCTGATTATCTTTACTGCAGAGCTATACATATTCAGGCCAATACTTGTCTCATAACAATTAAACACTTCCCTCTAGTGGCTTAACCTAGTACACCATGTTTCTCCAACACATCCAGAGCACAGACAGAAGTGAATGTTTATTATTGCTAAATTGTTAAATGAGAAATAGTTTTGTGCATATATCACAGTATGGGATTTATAACGGACTTCTCATGCAAACAGCACTATATTCTGCAATATAACTAAGAAACAGAATAACGGCATAAATCTACAGTACGTACTATATAAACGTGTCAACCAAGAGGAATTATAGATATGGTCAAACTTTGGAGGAATAGGAAAAAGGAACATAATTGGACAAGTAGGGAAGGAAGAATAATGGAGTCACAGGTTGGTAACATAGATACATACAATACATGAAAAAAGGAGAGGTGCCATGTAGCAAGGAAGACTGTAAAGGATAAACCTTGTCGTGATTAAGGAGCATAGTGAAGGTAGGGGGGCATTGGAGGAGCCGAGCCATAAAGCTGATTTAAGAGTTATGGACAAAGGCAAAAAGAGTATGTTAGGCCTCGGAGTTGGGATGGGGAGCCAGGACAGCCGTCCTGGGCCAAGCAGAAGTTGGATGGTGAAGCCTCCTGCCTTTGCCAGTCTCTTCCTCATGCAATCCCCTACCCTGCCCCTGATGCTCGACAAGGGCTGTAAGACAACGCTCAACATCCCAGGGCCTAGGTCAAGGCATCAGTCGGTGGCCCTGGAAAAGCAATCGATGGACCCGGTAGGGTAATCCAACTGTACTCTGCTTAATAGAGTGATGAGAAACAGAAAATGAGGTGCGAAAAAGACAACATGCAGGTTTTATACTAATGCAATCATGTTTTTCATAGCTAAAGTATACAATGGTATTTTCTAAATTAAGAAATTGTTTTATATTTCTTAACGTTGTTTTCATACATGTTTGCAAAATAAATATTATTGCAAATATCATACCGCAAGAGATTTATCTGTTTTTATTGATATTTATCCATTTATGTACAGTGCATGTATTTAATGTATTTTAATAGGAGTTAAATCAACATTGCCGTATATTGCATTGGTTTTTCTTTTCCAATCTGATGAGATATGTGTTCATCGATTTGCAATGACAATGTGTAAATATCACATACAGGAAGAACCCTATGAACCCTTCTTGCCTCATAAAGAGCATACCAACAATTGCGAGTACGTGTTAAGTGCCTATCATATTTTGGTTGTTTATGGGCTGGATTGGAATCTTAATTAATTCCACTTGTTGCAACTCATAGAAGAAGTAATTGATTGCAATGCAGTGGATTATTCATGAAGAGGGATTCAGGGAAATCATTTACACTAGGACAGCCTGTTTTCATTAGTCGTCAAAATCACAGCCCAGGAATCATATTAGTCTCCTGACTCCAGTGCACTGTTAGGTATATACACACACACACACACACACACACACACACACACACACACACACACACACACACACACACACCACACACCACACACCACACACCACACACCACACACCACACACCACACACCACACACACACACACACACACACACACACACACTATCTATCTATTTATCATCTACCCCTATATACACACAGCTGTTGGGATTGCTGATAATTTATTTGGGAATGCAAGTAGATAAATATTGCTATACTGTAGATATATTGTTTTTCTATTTTTTAACAAGGCATTACTTATTTTTTCCAAATGAGGCTAATAATAATATTTTCTGTGATTAAATGAACACCATACATGTAATACAGCTAGTCTTTGTTCATATAATCTGAACAAGATTACACCATTTTAAAAGATATTTTTCCCTTTACACATCTGCAACCACTAATAAACATTTGCATATCAGAATTTGTTTTCTGCACAAGCAGATTTCAACAAACACATCTGAATTGCATTTGAAGAATCAGCACTGGCTTTTTGTTGAGACTGCTGTAGTACAAGACTGATCTACTAACACCCACACATGGCCTTTCACAATTCCATGCTCATTATTTAAACCACCCACTATCTCCTCTCTGGTTGAGATGAGATATAAAAATATTCCATGTTGGTTTGAGCAACTCTAGTAATTCTACTAAATAGTGAGTTGCTTTTTCAATACTACTTCTTTCTTTAAATCTACAGTTTAAGCTGCCGTTTAAAAAAAAAAAGGTTGTGAGCTGAGCACGCGCATTTTAAGTGAAACTTCTTAGTTTTTGGTCACTGTTTTTGTCACAGATATTGTATTTGTGATGGTCATATTTTTAATTAAAATTCAAAACACAATGTCAGTGGCAAAACGCAAAGAAGTTTGCCTGAGAACGCACATGCTCGGCACACACCTGTTTTAGCTATTTGCACTTATATAGTTATACTAACTGAGTGAGTGTGCGTGCGTGCGTCTATGTGCGCATGCGTGCGTGTCTCTGTGTGTGTATCTGTCTCTGCTGCCTCTGTATGTGAGTGTGTGCCTGCCTGCCTCTGTGTATGTGTGTGTGTGTGTATGTGTGTGTGCCTGCTCTGTGTGTGTGTGTCTGTGTGCCTGTCTCTGTGTGTGTGTGTGTGCCTGCCTGTGTGTGTGCGCCTGTGTACCTGCCTCTGTGTGTGTTCCTGCCATTGTATGCCTGCCTGTGTGTGCCTCTGGTTGCCTCTGTCTCCCAAGAGCCAAGCCCTGCCGCCACTGTGCATGTGCGCTAGAATCCAGTCGCCACTACGCATGCACGGCGAGACCCGGCATAGTGTTTTTTTGCGCATGCGAAAGCGTGTCAGCAACACGCGAGGGGCATCAACGCGATTAGTACCGTGACGTCACTCGCGTAACGTTTTTTCATTACAACGCAAGGATTTTCCCCATGAAAACACTGTAGGCACCAGCATAGCGTTTCACTTAAAAAATTTTGCATCAATACAATCTACACACTGACAAGTGATTAGCTAAATTGCTGATCGATCCGTTCTACTGTGATCGATCGGCGGAGATTTGGCTCGGGGGTTCACTTAATGCCTGTCAGTGCAGCAGAAAAGGACCAAAGATACAAAGTTCTGTGGGGAAGATCATGTGACCAGGCAGTCACTAGATACAATTGGTGCACTGCTAGAGAGAGGGTCGGGCTCAAAAAGGGATATGCCAGAGCCTGTTTCAGAAGAGGAAGGGGATGTGACTTTGTAAATGGTTGCTATAGAAACAAAAATGCTTGTTACATGATAATGCATTACAAATTTCTTTAAAAATTGTAGTTAACTTTTGCATGGGAAGCCGACCTAGGGGAGACCTTAGACGACGAAGACTGGGACTCAATAGTGCTTGCGGCAGCCAAAAGCTCAATCTGCACGACCCTGAAGGAGAACGCATATAAAGTTCTAATGAGGTGGTATCTCACCCCGATACGATTAGCAAAGTTTGTTAAAGATTACCCCCCATTGTGCCCCAAACAATGTGGGGAGCCTGCAGACTTGTTGCACATGCTGTGGGGTTGCACCAAAGTGGCTGCGCCCGGTCCCCTTGGACCCTTGGCTGTTCCTGCTAGGCAGGCGCAGGCGAGGGCTAAGCGGACCGGCACAAAAACTGATTGCACATTTTGCAACAGCCACGAGGTGTGAACTTGCAGCACTGTGGAAACAACCAGAACTACCCACAATTATGAAAATTCGAAACAGAATTTGGTATGTTTGCCGAATGGAGCAATTGGCGAGTCTGGTCAATGACACCGGCACAAACTTTCTAAAAACTTGGGCCCTTTGGCTAGACCAATCAGACATCCCAGGGGTGAATGCCACCAATATCCTGCTCTGATAAAAAGAGATGCGTTCTCCTAGGGGGAGGCAGCACAGACAACGACAGACCAGAATACTGGTAGGGCAGACGTTGACGAACAGTATGACGGTGAAGAGAAAATCCTGGCCAAACAAGACACGAAGCTGGTGGTCGTAGAACACAAGCAGGAGATGCGCTTCGCTTGGCCTTCCCCTTCCCCCCCCTCCCCTTCCCCCCCCCCCCCTTCCTGGGTTCGTCTTGTTCGTCTAGTTTGTCTGTCGTTTTTATTCTTTTCATTTTGCTTTTCCCCTATGATATGTCAATACATGTACTGTTCGACTTTAAAAATTAAAATATTGGGCTCGAAACTATTCATGTATGCTTATGGGTTGTTAGACACTGTATGCACTGTTTCAAGTCCCAATAAAAACGTTTTTGTTGAAAAAAAAAAAAAAATTGTAGTTAACTTTTTTTAAATGCTACAAGTATTTTCTCATAGTACAGAACTGATTTCTTACTTTTGTATTTGTTCTGTAATACAATTTCCTAAAAATGAGTTGACTATGAAATATTTAGTAGATATTTGATGATAACTAGTTCCTCATTCTTTTTATTGCAATGAGCTTTGCATGTTAACATGGCTGAGTTTTGAATCTTTTCCAAGGACATTTACAGTTGTTACGTTGAGAAGCCTGGGAATTATAAGGGGACACAGGAGGGCAATGGTGAGTTAGACAGCATACAATCACAGCATGTTCATCATCTAATAGTTTGAGGCAGGTCAGAAGGAGAATTAGGGAGCAGTTACATGATGCAGATAGTAATAAGATGCATCAAATTGAGCACCTGTGCATCACATTTTTCCTCCCTTCAATCTGAGTTTTAAAAAAACCTACTGAGTTGAATTTGGCGTAATTTTCTGGCTTCTAACAGCTGTAAGTAACTGCTTCTTACATTTAACGCAACTAAGCCACCAACAAATGGTGCAATGACTCATCATACTTATAAGACTTGCCTAGGCGCCACAATTTCCTTTTAAAATAAAATAATATATAGAAAAAAATAAATAAAATAAAATGAAAAGATGTTACCCAACAGGATACTTCTCAAACCTTTCCAGGAAAATGTGCTAAGATTTTCCACGGATGCAGTCTTGGTTTGTTGTGGAAAGGGAGCGATCCAGTCAGGGATACATCATGTAAATAAAAACATATAAAACAATAATTGTGCAGTATTGTGATTATATATTGGCTTGTTTATGAATCTTGGCTCTAATAGAGAACCTACTTACAGCAACAGTAAAAAATGTTCGCTTTTGTCTGACTCAGTCAGGTAGTGTGGAATTGGTGATGTGTCTTTAAGGTTAGAGTTAGCCTCATCCGGTCCTCGCACAAGCAGACTATTCCAGTTGATATAAATGCTTGAATCCCAGTATGGTATATGTGGACAGAAAGCAGAAATTCTCTCTTCCCCTTCCCTACTCTCTCTCCCCCTTCCCTCATCTCTTTCCCCTCTTCCCTCCTCTCTTTCCCCTTCTGTCCTCTCTCCCCCACTTCTCTCCTTTCTCTCCTTCCCCCTTCTCTCCACTCTCTCTCCCCCTGCACCCTCTCTTACCCCTTCTTACCCCTCCCTCCCCCTCCTCCCCCTCCCCCTTCCTTCCCCTCCCTCCCCAGGCTCCAACTCCCCCTGCTCCCCCCTCCCCCCACTCCCCTCCTTCCCCTCTCTCCCCATCCCCTCTCCATTACCTCTCTCTGCTGCCCCCCCCCCTTCCACCTCTCTCGGCCCCCCTCCACCTCTCTCCGTTCCCCCCCTCCAACTCTCTCTGCTTAGCCTATACTGTCAGTCTCTCCCCATTGGTCAGAGCAGGGTCAGGTGACCCTGCTCTGCGCTCCAAAGTCAAATTGAACTTTCTCCCCAAGAATAAAGTTTAAAGAAAGTAAACTCATCAAGCGCTGAGGGCCTAGTGCGCTCAGCGCTAGTGTGGACACAGCCTAACGGGTTAAGGGCCATTAAATTGTATTTTTTCATGTACTCTTGCTGGCAACGGAAGACATGGACCTGGAGTATCCTGACGAGGACACGCTTCATGATGGCAGGGGTAAGTAGAAAGTTGTATTCACTTTATTTATGCTGGCTGACTAATGTTTTATTTTATAATCGGCAAATGAGCTATTATCCATATCTGGATAAGTTATTTTGCCCATTAATATACTGTATGTGTTGGGGGGGGGGGGGTTGTTGGAGGTAGAGGAGGTGGGTAGTAGGGTAGAGGGATTGGATGAAGGGGTGTAGTAGCATCACCTTCTCTGCCCCAAGAAACAAGCATTGAGGTTTAAACCCTTCATTACCTTAGCGGCTAGCCGCTAAGGAAATGAAGCTGTTTTAATATAAATTTTAATACTAGTGTAGATGAGCAGGGGGTCTCCGGAGCAGAACTGCATTGATTTCAGGTCTGGGGCCCCCTGCTTCCCGAGATACAAGCCCGTTATGGTGTGCCGGTATCTCCTATGCATTTTATTTCCACGGTCGCAAGACATTTAAATATGGGTAAATAATATGGGTGTTCAAAACAGTCACTTGATGCACAGCCCTGAGGAAGGTTCCTCTACGAGGACTGAAACGTTGGCTGCCTTGTGTTCACAAAATAATTTTTTTTTGGATTATACCTGCGGTGTGCTGTCTTTTTTTGTCATCATGATTCCCCTGGTTACTGTATGCCTATACTTCATCTATGGGACAAGCATCTGCCTTCTTTGAATAACGTGAGTGCAAACTACAATACCAATGACTATATATAAATATATATATATATATACTCACTTTTGTATGTCTCTGTCCTGTCTCCTAAATAGGCGTGCACATCCGCACAAAATGCGTAGGAGGGTTGCTAGACATCCGGTTTTTAATGTGGTTCTTGTAACATAATTTTTTATATTCTATTTTGACCCACTCTCTTTGGCTGTGCGCCATATATCCATTGTTTTGCTGAAGAAATTAAAAGTGACTGCAGCAGGAGATTTAGATCATTACATTGGAAAATGTTCAAATGTCAGTGGATATACTTGTATATGGATATTATCATGAGTTCGCTGTTTCTTCAGGTTATTGTCACAACATATGGGAAGCACAAAAAGCGTGAACTGCGACCCGTAAATACCTTATTTTGTATTAAAAAAGGTCAGTTTGATGTGCAAATACAAAAGCAACAAGAAAATAAACTGTTGCAGCTTTAGCTGAATTATTTGTGCCATAAAATTCCAAACATATTAATGTATTAATATTAATTGGCACTACGGTTGTATTACTGTGTATTACAGTCACCTTTATGCGTGTGAAATGTATACAGACGTTGGGTCATATATACTAAGACGTTCTATTCAAAACACACATTCCACACTGGAAAACATTTGATGATCCTTTTAAAGGAATAGAAATAAGGGACCATCCTTATCTTCTATCACTGTATTTTTTTTTTTTTACATTTGGCCTCATGTTTATTATAACAGACAATACTTTGTATAATCATCATTTTAATTACATTTTCTTTTTTTTGGCCATCAAACTATTTGGCCCTTATTAATATTACATGTGGGTGGAAAAAGAGCGTGAGAAAACCCCGGTTAATGTGCCAATTAGATGAAGCTCTGAAATGGAGAACAAGTACACAAACAGTTGGAGACTGAATAACACAAGTGCCTTTCAATAGTACATACAGTACCTTATTATTCCCTTCCGTTCAATCATTTCTGTGTTTTATTAGAATTTTATTGATACTTTGGGAATAATTATGATCACATTAAAATTAGGTAGGTTCACTAATAAAATAAAAACGTAATAATAAAAACCATTAATTAGTACAACATTACATTTTTTTTCTTTTGGGAAATATCTGAACTTAATTAACTAAATTACTAAAGTAGGTTCAGATATTTCCCAAAAGAAAAATGTTACATTGTAATTTTTCCCTATGGATTTTAGTAATCATTCGCTGACAACATAGTTACATAGTAGATGAAGTTTAAAAAAGACATGTGTCCATCAAGTTCAACCTATGCTAAATTTAGATGACAGATACTTATCATATATTTGTATTTACAATATTTTGATTCAGAGGAAGGCAAACAAAAAACCCCAGTGAAATATCACCTAATGCTGCCTCATAAGAGGAAAATTACATTTCTTCCTAACTCCAAATAATGGCAATTCGATTTCTTCCTGAAGCAACATCCTTCCCGTGTTTACTTATTCGGTATATCCCTGTATACCTTTCCTTTCTAAAAAGATTTTCAACCTTTTTTTTGAACAAATCTATTGTATCTGCCATCACAGTCTCCATGGGTAATGAATTCCACATTTTCACTGCCCTTACTGTAAAGAACACTTTCCTTTGTTGCTGGTGATATAACAACATATCATTTTTTTAAATAAGATTTGTATTCTAGAATTAGCAGTTATAATGAAGATTGTTATATTGAGAAATTTGGACAGGTATATAACATTTTTACCATCAAACTCTCATTACTTGCTCTTGTTTACAAACATATATAGTAAGGAAATATTGTCAGCAAAGTGGACATTGTATTGTATAAAAGGCACATCATATTTTTTTTGTTACTACACAGGGATCTGTATGAGCTCTGCTCATTGTTATATAAATGACTATATTTTTTACTAGCAAATCAAGGCTTTTCTCAGCAATTGCCCATCACGATCCTCTGGTGTCCTTTAGTAAATAATAGGTTGTGAGTCAGGCTTTTCTTCTAAGTAATAATATGCTTTAAATAGAAAAATAGTGGGTTCTGCCTTTCAGAATCAGATGACATATGGATGTGTAATCCTGATGTGCAGATACTTTCATTGTACTGTATCTGATAATGCCGGATGCACTAATTTAAGCATGCAACCACACAGATAAACTGACTCATAGGGGCTCATGCACTAAACTTCGATAAGTACAGTAGCTTATAGCACTGTAAATGCCCTTATAGTGTGATATTGCCTGTGTTGCTATTCACAAAGCCCCGCTAACAGGCAATATCGCACTGAAACGGCTTTTTATAGTTCTATAACACTCTGGCAAAAAAAGCAATACGATAAGCCAAAAAATGCCCAGAAACTAAATTGTGATAAGCATATCGTGCTTTAAAAACTTGCAATATTTTGGCACCAGCAGTGGGCTGGCGCCAAAGATATTGCAAGATGGATAAAAGCTGTTTCTTTTAGTTTTACGGCACAGGATGGATACTGGATGCTGATGGGCATCTCTGGGGTTCCTGCAGGTCCCCGTGGGTTCCCGCGGGACTCTGGGGGTCCCCGCCAGCCTCCGGTATCCATCCTATGCAATAAACATAACATTGCAGCCGGTTTCATGACCTTAGTGACTAACCGCTAAGGTAATGAAAGGGTTAAATAACAGGCACTGGGTGAAGCTTGTAGTTACCCCAGGGTGGGTGTTTAGTCCTTTGCAAGAAGGTGGCAGTAGGTTAACCCCTTCATTACCTTAGTGGTTACAACTGCATACATGATCTGTAATGGGAGGCTCATCATACAGTATCATTTTACCCCACAAGAAAAGGCATGTCAGTGCACACAGGAGCTGTGTCTTCATTGCTGGGAAATATGGCACCAGTCTGTTTTACCAAGTCTCAGAATTCTGTTGATTCGGTGAGGGTCAGAGCTCAAAGTGACAAGGGACTTGGCCATACCCAAATAACCCCATTGTTTCCAGGCTGGATAGGTACAGCGGATAATGCTATTACACAGCCCCTTCTTTCAATCAATATTGTAATGTCCTCTAACTGACAGGTTTTCTCAGCAGCCCTAGTTGATGCCAGAGCATCTCGCAATTTTATGGATGTGCAGTTTCAAAGGAGACCTCTAGTGACTTAGCCCTGGACTGAGATTGTCTGTGATTGATGGAAGTACAGTAAACTATCATCTGGTGCTGCCTCTTGCAAAACTATTCCTGTAAAAGTGACCACACTGCATGAACATTCTTAGACTACAGTTTAATATTACTAAGTCCTCCCACTATCCAGAGTTTGTGTCATCATGATCCTGATATTTAATAAGGTAACAAGAGAAGGGATTTTTCAGTCATCGTACTGTTTGACATCCTGCCTGGGCTGGCGCTAAAGATATTGCAAGGTGGATAAAAGCAGTTTCTTTTAGTTTAACTGCACAGGATGGAAACCGGAGGCCTGGCTGGCCTTTGTCCAAAAGAACAGATGATGAAAACTGAAGGTACCATTCAACCTGACATTTTCATGGCTCTACTGAAACATACTACTAGTGTACCTGGGAAATATCAGGATCATATGGATGTATTGTCCAAAAAGTTTCCAAAGAAACTTCCACTGCACTGTTCTTATGACTGACTGATTGATCTAATTGTTCATTAATATATATTTTAAATATTGCTAAATGAAGGAACATTGGTTTAAGCATTGATCATTGACTAAGAACATTTTGGGCTGACACTGAGAAAAATAGGTGATTGCTACAGTATACAGTATAACAGATGAATCAGATTGCTCGCCTATAATGAGAAGTCCTATACAGAAGCAGGTGCAAAAGGGTAGACAGAACAGAGCAGAACAAACCCCAAAGAGAAGGTCAAAAGAACCCCATAATCATGCACTCAATGCCAAACATAGCTATTTAAGTCACCAAAGGCCCTTAGGTCAATATCCTAATATAGGACAATGTAACTACAAGGGAGGCTAAAAATACAAAACAAAAAATCTTTATTGCATCAATAAGATATAACACTCAAAAGTTAAAAATCAACTAATAAAAAGTCATTTAAATGTACCTGCTCCGATTGGTTATTTACATTACCCTAAGCCCATTGGTTAATGAAGCCTCCACTCGGTGTACTACATATACCTGGAAAGGGGGTGGCTTAATACAGACTCCTTCCCCTGAGCAAACAAACAATGAAACTATCCCACTACATGCGCGGACCTACACCAATAACAAATGTGATATAAACAAAAGTGAATATACGTGAACATTAACCACTTAAGTGAAGTGTAGAAAGAAAGCTGCCAAGGGGAGCTACATAAAACAGATGATTCCAAACCTGTTAAACAAATATAAAAATACAAAATAAGTGTCCCCGGCGCTAGTGATAAAGTCCAAGATACCGTAGTCCAATTAGACAGTCTTAGATAAGAGACTTCTCTGGATGGGTAGATGGAATGACAGGAAAGTTCCAGACGGGTAGGGGTGTCCTTAGGGTTAACTCCACAGTAATTCTGAAATTACAGAAACAAGAGGACACACCAATTGCGCAGTATGTTGAAGCACAGGCCCCTATCTAGAACAATGCTTGATGTGGTCTACTTAGATTTTGCAAAGGTTTTTGATACCGGGCCACACACAAAGTTAGTGTAGAAAATATAGGAAATTGGTCTCAGTAAAAAAAAATTACACGTCGATTGAAAACTGGAGAGAGTTGTCATAAATGGAACCTTTTGAGGTTTGGCTAAAGTTTTGAGTGGAGTACCTTAAGGTTCAGTATTGGGACCTGTAACAGGTACTTATCCCTGTTCAGAAACTTGCCTCTAATCCAGCAGTGTGCTGGTTAATTGCTGGTGTGCAATCAACCAACTCCACCTGTGAAATAGTGTCCTGTGAGACACAGGAAGAGGGTTACTAAGTCTCACAATTGGGGGCTGACCCAGGAAGGACAGACCAGAGTTCCCTAGTCCACAACTGTGCTGACCTGGGGAACAACAGATATCTTGAGCTGCAGAGAGACTGCAGGCTGACAGCAAGACAAAGTGGACCAGACCTGTATACCTGGACAGACATTGCCTTAGCACACAAGGGTGCTGACCCAGGAGAGCAGAGCGGCCTTCCCCTACAGCTACATGATACAGATAAGACATTCTTATGAGACTGTTATATATCTGTATATAAGTATATATATTTGGGCTGATTATTAGCTTAGCTAACCACCCAGTTAGAGAGGGCTGGACTACATGTGTAGATATCCTCCAAAGCGGAGTAGGTTTTTCTTTGGCTTACTTTGAATGTTTTGCTGTGTTAAAGGGACAGGCGCAATAAAGCCTAATTTTAGTTTAATTTTAAACGGTCTCCATTGCGTACCTCTGCACACGTCTCTTACATATGGTGTCAGAAGTTGGGATGAGAGGTGGTCCTTGAAGTTAAAAGGGGCCCCGGAGACTGCCTGTGAAAAATGTTGTGCTTTTGCCTGCATACAGTTCCTGCAAACAGTCTGAGCAACAAAACTAAAGAATCACATGCAGCAGTGACCAGAATTGACCTAATTTTAGTTTCACTTTAAACGGTCTCCATTGCGTTTATCTGCACACGTCTCTTACAGGACCCCTGGTTTTTAACTTGTTTATTAATGACCTTGGAGGTTAACATAGAGAACAAAGTCTACATCTTTGCTGATGACACAACATTTTGTAATGTAATAAAATTAGAGCAGGATGTAATTTCCTTCCAGAAGGACTTGGATTGATTGAAAACTTGGGCAGATAAATGGCAGATGAGGTTTAATACAGATAAATGTAAGGTTATGCAATTTGGAAACATGTAAAATTAGGTAAATCCTTGATGGAGAAGGTGTTAGGAGTGCTTGTAGATAGCAGGCTTAGCAACAGTGCCCAATGTCAGGCAGTAGCTGCAAATGCAAATAAGATATTATCTTGCATTAAACTGGGTATGGATGTAAGGGAAGTAAGTATAATATGCCTCTGTTGAAAGCATTAATAAGACTACACATTAAATATGGAGTACAGTTTTGGACACCACTCCATAAAAAAAGACATTATGGAACTAGGAAAGTGCAGAGAAGAGCCACTAAATTAATAAAGGGGATGGAAAATCTGAATTATGAGGAGAGTCTTGCTAAATTAGATTTGTTTACATTAGAAACGAGGCATCTAAGAGGGGCTTTGATAACTATATACAAATCTATTCTGGGTCAATACAAGGGCTTTCAAATGAATTATTGATCCCAAGGGCAGTACAAATGATGCAAGGTCATACCTTAAGGTTGTAGCAAAGGAGATTTCACCAGCGAGAAAGGAAATGTTCTTTACACTAAGGGCAGTTGGAATGTGAAATTCACTTCCCATTGAGACTGTGATGGCAGATACAATAGATCTTCAAAAAAAGGTTGGACATATATTTAGAAAGGAAAGTTATACAGGGGTATACCAAATAAGTAAACATGGGAAGGATGTTGATCCAGGAAGAAATAGGATTGCCATTATTGAAGTCAGGAAGGAATTCATTATTTCCCCCCATGAGACATCATTGGATAATGTTCCACTGGGGTTAATTGTTTGCCATCCTCCTGATCAAAATACTATAAATACAAATATAGGATAAGAATTTCTCGTCTAAATTTAAGATAGGTTAAACTCCGATGGACACGTATTTTTTCAACCTCATTTACTATTTAACTGTGTAACATTCTATTCTCGTAAATCGATGCTTGCAGAACACAATTATGAAAGCAATAACTATTAGCTATTAAAACAGACTTCTCTGAATGGCAACATCTGCTAGAGGGAGCACAGACCCCTGGTCAATCTTTGGCAGACATAAAAATTTACAATTCAATAAATCAGCACAACATTTGAATCAGTGACAGGCTCCATTGACCTTATTTTTTGTCCCATTGTTTTTTTTTATCACCCAGGATGGAAATTCTGATGCACTCTCACTAAAATATGAAGAAGTACAGTGCACAGATGCATCAGTATCCACAATTCTTTGACCACAAAACTTAATGCCATATTAAACCTATATTTTCTTGAAACAGATAAAACCACAATGCAATCCAATCCATTTGCTGTACTAATGTGACAGTCTGAAAAATCCCCATCAGTCAGGCAATTAAAATGTCCAATTTCAAGATGGAAATCCTGATATTATGCCATGATACCCCTGTAGCAGAATACCCAGGAAAAATAAAGACCATTCATCTCGTATGCCGATTGTTTGTGGTCAAAAATGAGGTCATGGATCAGGACCTACTGTATGTAAGAACATGTGTAATATATGCTGGAGCTGTTGCTACTCTGCACCTGCACCAGTCCCACTGCTACTGTGGTCCAGCTCCAGTCCAGCTGCTAGTCTGTTCAAGGTCTATTCTGGTCCTCGCAATGTGCATATAAGAAGTTATCCAAGGAATCAAGAGTTACTTATTTCTTGAGTAATTCTGCTGTTTGGGGCCCAGAGTTTGGATCCAATGTTGTTGGGTCCGGATCCTCCCGACACATCTGGACTACATAGCAGCCTACACACTGGCTAGATCCTTACAGTACCACAAGCTTATACATCTCTGTAGACTGTTCAATTTTTTTCCCATTAAGGATGTAACTCAATATACCCCAAAGCTGAAAGCCTTCATTCAATATACTGTGGTACATATTGAATTAGCCCCAAGATGATCACAATCTAACAGGAAGATAAACACATGTTTAGAGACTCTGCACATTCCATCTTTGTAAATAAAAAAAACCATGCCTGATTGTAGCTACTCAATTTACACAATATTTCTAAATGTGAATAGTTTGAAAACCTATTGTTTAACTATTACAAATAAAAATGCCTTCATATAATTGTGGAGCAAAGAAAATGTCTTGTGATGCATTGTACCTATATTTGTAGCACAGTTGCATTAAATATATCTGGGTCAGATTGTTAGAAGCAAAAATGTATGGATTATTTAATACAGATTAAGGAGAGGAAAAGTGATGCACAAACGTGATGCATCTCATTATAATCTGTGCGAAATGTCACGTTTCCTTCTGACACTCCGCAAACCATAAGCTGATGTCTGCGTGAAAAAAGTAAAGTGCCTGATACATTGACGCCCAGACGAAAACATTTTGTATCACTTCTGTTCCAAAATTGCACCGAGTCCTAATTGGAAACCAGAAATGTACAAAATATATACACATTTGGAATGCTCATTAACTTCAGGATATATCCTGTTATTATAGTTTGTTTTCTCGGGAGAGAGAGCATTCATCGCATGGAGCTCCCTCACATGAATTAATGCAAAAAGCTTTTATATTGCAATACATGCTTTGACCACACGTGGTACTCGGAGTCACTGTGCAGTACATTGTGAAGTTGCTATACTGTGCACACAGCATGAGTTTTGTGGAAAAAGGATTAAACAAATATAGTAATAAAACTTACTAAACACCTCCCAGTGCACTCCAAACACCCAGTCCCCCCCTGTTTCCCTACATGTTATGTATACACACACATACTGTGTTTAGAAAACACACATACATACACTGTTTGTGTACACACACACACAAACACCAGAAGATACACGCTACTAAAATATGTAAGTCATTATAAAGACTATACGTAATGGTTGGCATTGTTACCGAAAACATTGCCTGCGCATTATGTTTAACGTACTGTACTCTCAAACTGCTTGGTTATATGTACTCTTACAATGCAGATGTGCGAGTTATACAGTGTTTAGTAACTGGTGACATTAACATAGGGGAGAAGTGCACAATAGAATTTATGCACAGCGCCACCTGGTGATAGCAATTTTTTTTGGTACCACATGTTCCATAATGTACCATGTAGACAAAGTGTAGTATACAGTACATATTATACTTTCCTTTGTGTGCAATAATGCCTGCTACATCTGTAAGTATTAGGTTTTAGCTAAAAAAATAAATTTGCAAACTATCAATAGAGCTCAAGTAATTTAGAAAGGAATGCTTACACAGCTGTCCATGTGTGCAAATATGTACTTCCATAGAGTTGGCACATTTATCTAATTACATTCTTGGAGCCCTTCTCAGCTGTTTGTCCTAAGAAAATGAATGAGATTGCTTTTGTGAAAAATACATTTGGGAACAGCCTGAAAAGTTTTGATAAAATGAATGCAGTAAAACAAGCGAATTACAGATGTTGGAATGGCAAGAGTCTTTAGAGCCAAGACGCTGGAGTTACAACCTATTAGAAAAACAACTCCCACAGAAACAAACCTCATGAATATGCTAATCGGGACAAGAAGCCTCTGTCCAGAGTTTTCATTGTATGTAGATGTTCTTACAAAAGACACTTCATACTTATGCTCATATTTCATCTTAACAACGTAAACTGGCACACAATAAAAATAAATACAGTAGCTTTGTACTCAGCTCCTACGATCCCACATCTCAGCAACTTGTTGTACTGTTTGAATCCTACCATTGTAGCAATAATCATAAATAATGCATATAAAAAAAATCCTCCAAAGAAATGCATATAATTTTAGTGAAGTGTGCAGTTTAAAAGCTGTAGTGATTGAAGAGAAAACATGCTACTGTGAAATACACTTTCAAAATACCCTTTTATGATAATTTTTCACCAGTATGCAATCTTTTGAAGTAGGTACATATAGATGTAGCAGTTGTTATCACACCATTTATTGCACACTATCGTGTTACCACTGGTGCAATGTATTACGTGCAATTTACCATGGCCCCATAGAGCCACCCGTAATAACATTGTGTAATTTTGTATTAAAATTGACTGATGCTACAATACGTGTTACCATGCGTTAATGGGACTAATAACACCTGCTACCGTACATCTGTATGTGAAAGTACAGTATTTATAGACAATAAGAACGTGCATGCATGGCATAAGTATGAATTGTATACTTTTTTAAACTCCAAAATCCAACCTAAATTCTTATACCATTATACAGCAGATCAAAATGTTCCTGACTATATTTGCTGCTAAATGTAACATGCAGATGACTGTAGAAAGGGAACCAATGTACCTGCAATATTACATTATGCATGAAATAGGAGACAGTTCTGGTATGAATTTGGTATAGCAATGACTCGTAGGGGTCACTGAAGACATTATTATTGCTTAAAGCTGGGAAGTAGCCACCAAAGTTAGCTGCGCAGTCACTTGCCTATTGTGTAGTTACACCTTCAAGAAAGAGTTGGTTTTGTTTTCTCTTAAATGGGCCATTTGTGTCTTGCAGAATAGCACTGCTTAGTAAACATGGGCTTAAGTTTATGAGTTTTAACTTCCTCGCTTTTTAAGGATCAGCCTAAAATGTAAAAAAGAAACAGGCGGCTAACCAGGCACGATACGAGTGTGATGGGGAAAACATTACAGAAACCCCCACCATTAGAAGTACTGTTCTGATAAAATACTCTTGCCCTTGTTTCACAACAAGGTTCTTGAGGCATAAACTGTGGACAGATTGAGTTCTGCATTAAAGTGTATAAAGACCCTTCCACCTTATACTGAGCATAACATCGCAAACACTGTCAACTTTAAATAATTCTAATAATTATTATATTCATCATATATGATGCTGGTCATGTGTATTTTTAACAATATAAATATACAAGGAATGCATGTCCCAAAAGGGCTTACAATATATAGTAGGGGAAATACTACATCTGAGAGTACTGCAGTCGTTCTATAGCCAAATCTGCCTTTCCAACTACTAAAATATTGGCTTGAAATTGAGCTTCAAAGATGTGAAGAGAAAGCCCTGTGGTGAATGAGTGAAATAAATATCTCTTACATGGGAAAGTAGGTGAGGTTAAAAGGGACCGATAATGTGCTTTATCCAGTGCTTTATCACAGATCATTATTTCATAACAGTTTTAGGCGTTACTAACAAAAAAAGTCTGAAAGCTGGAATATCTGACTTCTGAAAATGACTAGGGAGAGTATTGATACAGACAGACACATATAAAATTGTTTTTAATTTGGCTGACTTGTTTTAGTACATTTTAGGATTGGTAAGCATTTTAAATTAATTAATTGTTTTTGTTGGCTGGTGATTTTAATTATTTAATTGATTTGTTGGCTAGTGGTTTTATTTATTAAATTGATTTGTTGGCTAGTGGTTTTATTTCTTGAATTGGTTGGATAGGTGTTTATTTAATTTTATTCTTACTGTATGTTTTGGAATGACATAATTTGTATTCTTTTGCTGTTTTGGTGATAGATAAATGTTATTCATGTATACTATTAGGCTTTTTAATTATTTTATTTTTGTGGGTTTAGGTGCTTGTGTATTTCTTTTATTATTGTGTATTTTTGGCCTTAATGATTTTTATTGGGTTGACCATTGACTGCTATAGTGGCTTATCATGCCCATATTATATGGGTATAATATACCCCTGTGCCAATCAATGGGTACAGGGTGGGTATAGTGGGTCCAGGGTGGGTGGTTAGGCCTCCCGGGTCGGTAGCGGGGGGCGGGGGTTAACCCCTTAATTACTATAGTGGTTATTAATCGCTAAGGTTATTAAGGGTTTAGGGGCCGGTAGATTGTATTTTTTTTAAATGTATTCTTGCTGGCTATGGAGGACATGGACCTGCAGTACGCTGATGAGGATGCCCTTCAGGGTTAAGTAGAACATTTTTTGTTTACTTTATTTATGCTGGCTGGCTAATGTTTGATTTCATAATGGCCAAATTTGCTATTATCCATATCTGTACAATAGTTATTTTGCCCATTAATGTACTGTATGTGTTGTAGGGGGTGGTTGGGGGTAGATGAGGTGGGTAGTAGGATTGTTGTGTGTTTTTTATTATTGTGGTTAGAGGGATTGGGTGAAGGGGTTAGTAGCCCCAAGGATGGATGTTTAGGGCTACTGGGTGGGTAGCTGGAGGGGTTAACCCCTTCATTACCTTAGCGATATTAACCAAATGAAGTTGCATGTAAATGCATTTTTATTGTATGGGATTCATGCTGGGGGTCTCCGGTGCCGATATTAATGTGTATCAGTTATGGAGACTCCTGGCATGAATCCGATGCAGGAAAAATGCATTTTTTTTCTCTCCTTTCTCGCCACCTTCTCTGCAGGTTCTCCACAGCTTCCCGCCAGGAGCGTGAGGATTTTGGGGAGAAACTCGCCATTCTAGAGCCGCGATTAGCCTCGATAAGCTAATCAAGGCTACTAGAATTGCACGAGTTTCAGAACCTTCCGATATGTCATTTATATCTGCTCACCCGGTGACCTTTTTTTGACGGCTGCAAAAAATGGCAATTTATGCCTTTATCGCCCACTTATCGAGGCTTACAGAATAGCAGTAGGCATTTTGGCCGAAAAGGCCTCGATAAGTGGGATATCGAGGCTTACAGAATAGGCCCCTTAGTGTTTTATAGATTTATTTCTATATATATTATTTCTTCTACACTTATAGATGCAGCGGCCGTTATTCGAAAATTTCATGGAGCGGTTTTCGTGTGCTCTGCTGTATTCCACGCGGCATTCACGCGGCCAATCACACCAGGCACACGTGTTTATCGCGGTTGCTTTGTTTGAATTTCATGGATTCTGTTTTTTATCCGTGGCAGAAATGAATGAATTGTAATGTGTACAGTACTGTGCTACTGTGTCAATTTCAGGTATTTAAAAACCAGAACACTAAAATGCAATTTTCTGCACTCGCGTCTTAAGGCGGTAAGGTTGGAAGAAATCACGCGCCATGACATGGGTATTCCGAGGTATAAACCGCGTGAAGGGTTTCAATAACGGCCGCTGGATCTGTACCTATATGTAGATAATTGGTAGAGTTTTGACTAGTTTGCATCTGTCTTAGGCCTTGTTTAGGGTGCTGGCTTCGGAGGGAGGGCGTGCTTACGTGTGAGCTGCCGTCCGAAACAATGTATTTAAAGTTAACTGTGGTTGTCAGGGTAGCAGCTGCCCTGTCTCCGAAGTACGGAGTTGACGCTGGCTACAGTTTCAATAAACAACCCAACGTGTTTTTTGAAGCTGCAGCAGCGTCACTGGGACCTCGGCAGCCAATGAAATCATTCCTGAGAATGATTTCAAGACAGCAACTTCGATCCTGAAGCTGCTGTCTGTAGCCTCGCCTCCTCCCCGCCTCCTCAACTCTTGAAAAAGTCTGCTGGGGAGGATGTGCACATATCGCCCAGCAGACTGCCGCCCGCACACGCGAACGCCCGCCCTCTAACTCCTGCCTCTGGCACCCTGAATGAGGCCTTAAAAACAAAGATCTATTGATATTTTTTTAAAGCAGATCCTCTCCATTGAGCTAAAGGGATCAAACACAAAACTAAACAAAGATTATAAGCATCAATTCATTGAACTGGAAAAACCCACCCGTGAGGTAGAGTTCACATCTTGATTCATTTTGCTCACGATCTTGATCAATACAGCTCACAGGTTTTTATTTATCTTACACCTTTATCCACTTACAGTGAAATCTCTTACAAAGGGTATTTTCTCCAGTCTTAGAAGTAAACCACAGATTTATCAAATGCTGTGGAAAATCATAACAACACTGTACCCAATTCTAGTTATACTGGGAAGGACTTAAGCATTGAAGAGCCATAAAAAATCTTGGCAGCTCACACAAATGCTGCATAACAAGCAGCAGGAGGGCACATCAAGCCAGAGGATTCAAACAAGATTATCTGGGAAAAAAACATTATTTTTTTTATCTTAAGATTGTATTTTCAATAGTTTCACTTGTTTACTGACATATGTTCTTAGTGTAGTTTCACAAGTCTTAAAAATGCTTTCTGTGGTATTTGAATATATTGGGATACCAGAGATATGGCTGCATTTTATTGTGCTCTGTTTATGTTCTGTTAAAGCTCCATTCAGTTTAGGTGCCAACATAATTCTGCCAACTCAGAAAATAAACCACTAATTTACTTGTAGGAGGAAAACCATTTAACACTATGAACAGACAATATAATACTTGCACATTGTCTCTTGCAAACCAAAGCTTAATGAAAATAGCTCAATTGGAAATGACACATTAAGAAAAAAAAATATTATTTTCACACCTCAACTTTCCAATCATTGGTTTACAGAGCATACAGTACTATCAAATTAATAATTACGTGATTTGCTCAGTAAGCAGCAGAGGGTCATATAAATTGCACCAGCAGTGTATTATACAGCTCCATGGCCCAACTGGAAAGTGTTTAATTAAGTCAGCGTCGTTACGTTTACAGTATAAACACAACAGCATTTACCTCGTCGTTAGATAAACTAGTCAAGGTCATTATGTAAAATCCTCACCTAGCTGCCAAAGGACTCATAAGCAATATCTTGGTCGTTAAGAAATCCCATTTGCCAGGGAAAATTAACTGATCTTTTCAATACCCAAGTTGCAAAACAAAAATCATTACTTTATTAAAAGAAAAGGAAAATAACCAGGTTCATTCAAAATATTAGTATATTTGTTGGCTATTTTCATTTTAGTGGCTGTTGGCTGGCTTTTGTGCCAAGAGATTAGTCTGTTCTGTGACTTTGCTTGATCTGTTAAAAAAGCATTGAGCCTGCTATTTAAAACCATGGTCATTACTGGAGAGGGGGGAACCAGTCCAAAACCGTTTCCCCGGAATTTCCAGAGTTTGCCATTCAAAATCCGTTCCGTGGTATAACGTCCGCCGACGAATTGTTACAGTTTCAATCTGTGCGGATTAATCAAAAACCTCCATTGGATGCAATCCGGTGGTGGATTTTAATAATAATTGAGACTGATAAATGGAAATCTGCGGACCAAGAGAATCAGCCGATGCGAGGCAGGTCGAAACCAACCCCCTAAAAATACCCATCTCTAATCCTAACGCCGCAGCTAATAAAAGAAATAGAAATACAAGTACTATGGGTGTAACTGCTCATAGATATCTCCGTGTAGATATAGACTGGTCCTCCACTAAGGATACAATAAAGCATTAATATCAAGAAAGACAGATACTGTATCCTTTTAGCTGTGAGCACATGAATTTTATATCTAAACAAAATGGAAGAAATTAACGTGGGGTGCCTCAAATAGAGATGAATTACAGTAAATGAAAGTAAAGCTTTTAATAAGTAACTAGCTGAGAGACCCGGCGTTGCCCGGGATGTAAATGCGTAATAGGTCGTATTATTTATAAATCGTGGAACAATAGGTGACTATTTGTTGTAAAGGTTGGATAATAATGTTGAAAAGAAAGATGGAAGAAAATGTAATACGATGTTGTATAAAAATGGTTTATTGTAAACACACCACAGTACAATGTATATTTTGGTGACATAAGTGATGTAAAAATGTGAGGCGTGTGTCCTGCTAGGGTGTGAGGCGGCGGGTGTGTGGCGAGTGCGGGTGACAGCTGGTCAGTGATATTGTTGCGTAGGGGCAGGATGCGCCAGGTGTGTGTCGAGTGTGTGGGGTGGGTGAGAGGCGGCGGGTGTGTGGCGAGTGTGTGGGGTGGGTGAGAGGCGGCGGGTGTGTGTCGAGTGTGGCAGGTCTGTTTAGTGCGTGCGGCGGCTGTGTGGCGCGGGGATGTGAGCGGTGGGCGGGTGAAAGGCAGAAGTGCGGGTGGGCGAAAGGCAGAGGCGGGAGGGCGGACGAAAGGCGTTGAAGGAGAAGAGGTGAGGTCGGAGGGGTGGTGGGGGGTGGTGAGGGGAGGTGAAGGGGGGCGGAGGGGAGGTCGGAGGGGAGGTGAGGATGGGTGGTGAGGGGGGGGTGGTGGGGGATGGTGAGGGGAGGTGAAGGGGGGGCGGAGGGGAGGTGAAGGGGGGGTGAGGGGAGGTGAAGGGGAGGTGACGGGAGGTGGAGGGGGTTGCCGGGAGGTGAAGGGGGGGGGGGAGGGGGTGACAGGAGGTGAAGGGAGGGGGGGGGGTGACAGGAGGGGGGTGACAGGAGGCGAAGGGGGGGGGGGGTGAAAGGAGGTGAAGGGAGGAAGGGAAGGGGGAGGTGGAGGAGAGGAAGGGGGAAGAGGGAGGTGGGGGAGGAGGAGAAGGGGGGAGGGGGGGAGGTGGGGGAAAGGGTGAAGGGGGGGAGGTAAGGGTGAAGGGGGGAGGGGTGAAGGGGGAAAGGGGGTAAAGGTGGGGGAGGGGAAAAGGGGGGAAAGGTGGGGGAGGAGGGAAAGGGGGGAAAGAGGGGTGAAGGGGGGAAGGGGGTGGAGGGGGGGAAGGGGGGGAAGAGGGGGGATGGGGAAAGGGGGAGGTGGAGAAGGGGAAGTGAGGAGGGTAAGGGGGGAGGTGAGGAGGGTAAGGGGGGAGGTGAGGAGGGTAAGGGGGGAGGTGGAGGAGGGGAAGGGGGGGGGAGGTGGAGGAGGGGGGAGGTGGAGGAGGGGAAGGGGGGAGATGGAGGAGGGGAAGGGGGAGATGGAGGAGGGGAAGGGGGGAGGTGGTGGGAAGAGGGGGGAGGTGGTGGGAAGGGGGGAGGAGGGGGGAGGTGGTGGGAAGGGGGGAGGAGGGGGGAGGTGGGAAGGGGGGGGAGGTGGTGGGAAGGGGGGGAGGTGGTGGGAAGGGGGGGGAGGTGGGAAGGGGGGGGAGGTGGTGGGAAGGGGGTGGGAAGGTGGGGGAGGTGGTGGAAAGGGGGGGAGGTGGTGGGAAGAGGGGGGAGGTGGTGGGAAGGTGGGAAGGGGGGGAGGTGGTGGGAGGTTGTAAGGGGGAGTGAAGGGGGGTGAAGGTGGGGTGGAGGGGAGGTGAAGGGGGGGGTGGAGGGGAGGTGAAGGGGGGGTGGAGGGGAGGTGAAGGGGGGGGTGGAGGGGAGGTTAAGGGGGGGTGGAGGGGAGGTTAAGGGGGGGGTGGAGGGGAGGTTAAGGGGGGGTGGAGGGGAGGTGAAGGGGGGGTGAAGTGGAGGGGAGGTGGAGGGGATGTGGAAGGGAGGGGAAGTGTAGTGAGGGTTGGGTGAGGGGGGTGGAGGGGAGGTGGAGGGGGGGTGGAGGGGATGTGGAAGGGAGGGGAAGTGTAGTGAGGGGTGGGTGAGGGGAGGTGAAGGCCGCTCACTCACCCGTCCGGCAGCTCCCACGTGGATCTGAAGCGGGAGGCAACGTGTTGTGGCTGCTCCCCCGCTGACTGTAGCGGCGCCGGGGGGGAAGTGAGTGAGGGGAGGTGATCACTCCGCTCCCCCGCTGAGTGTAGCGGCGCCGGGGGGGGTGGAGGGGAAGTGAGTGAGGGGAAGTGAGTGAGGGGAGGTGATCACTCTGCTCCCCCGCTGAGTGTAGCGGCGCCGGGGGGGGTGGAGGGGAAGTGAGTGAGGGGAGGTGATCACTCCGCTCCCCCGCTGACTGTAGCGGCGCCGGGGCGGGGTGGAGGGGAAGTGAGTGAGGGGAGGTGATCGCTCCGCTCCCCCGCTGAGTGTAGCGGCACCGGGGGGGTGGAGGGGAAGTGAGTGAGGGGAAGTGAGTGAGGGGAGGTGATCACTCCACTCCCCCGCTGAGTGTAGCGGCGCCGGGGGGGGTGGAGGGGAAGTGAGTGAGGGGAGGTGATCACTCCGCTCCCCCGCTGACTGTAGCGGCGCCGGTGGGGGGGGGTGGAGGGGAAGTGAATGAGGGGAGGTGATCACTCCGCTCCCCCGCTGAGTGTAGCGGCGCCGGGGGGGGGGTGGAGGGGAAGTGAGTGAGGGGAGGTGATCACTCCGCTCCCCCGCAGACTGTAGCGGCGCCGGGGGGGTGGAGGGGAAGTGAGTGGGGGGAGGTGAAGGGGGGTGAGGGGACGTGAAGACCGCTCACTCAACCGTCCGGCCGCTCACTCACCCGTCCGGCAGCTCCCACGTGGAAGGGGGGGGTGAAAGCGCGGGAAACAGGGAGAGGCGGAGGAAGAGGCGGAGCCTCCGGGACCGGTGGGGAAGAGAGCGGGAGATGTGCTGCTAACACTGTGAGCCCCGCTAATGTATGTAAACCCCCCCCCCCCGTGTGTGTGTGTGTGACAGTGTGTGTGACAGTGTGTGTGACAGTGTGTGTGACAGTGTGTGTGTGTGTGTGTGTGTGTGTGTGTGTGTGTGTGTGTGTGTGTGTGTGTGTGTGTGTGTGTGTGTGTGTGTGTGTGTGTGTGTGTGTGTGTGTGTGTGTGTGTGTGTGTGTGTGTGTGACAGTGTGTGTGTGTGTTTTTTTTTTTTTTTTTTTTTTGGACCTTTGGCCCGTCACTCCGCCTAAGGCCAATGAGAGGTGTGGGGGGCGGGCCAAGGGGGTGGTGTGAGTGTGTGAGCCCAATGAGAGGTGTGCGGGGGCGGCCGGCCCAAGGGACCAATGAGATTGCCGCTAGGGACACCGGACATCCAGGCAGGCAAACATACAGTGCTTTCACTAATATAGTATAAGATATCAAAAATGTGTACAGTTAGAGTGGTATACATTCATCAAAACTCAGATTAAAATCAGGTAGGTGGTAGGAGAGAGAGGGTGGTGATTCTGGCTGCTATAGCTCTAGAGAGAGGGGTGGAGGGGGGGGGGGGACTCCAGCCCTCAAGAGCTACCAACAGGCCAGGTTTTCAGGATAGCTCTGCTTCAGCACAGGCAGCTCAATCAGTGGCTCAGTCTTCGACTGCACCACATGTGCTGATGCAGTGGTATCCAGTTGGTAGTTCTCGAGGACTGGTGTTTGCCACCCCTCTTCTAGAGTTTCGCTCACTAGGTTTTTTATTAATTTATTCTTATAGCAGCGTGTAGAACCGCCCTCGTTCTCTGAAGTGTCTTAGCTATCACTACCCTCTCTCTCCTACCCGCTACCTGATTTGAATTTGAGTTTTGATGAATGTCAAAACACTTACACTTACACTGTAAAAATTTTAGATATTACTTATTAAAAGCTATACAGTGAGTCCTCGCTTACCGACGTCCCGCCGCTTACCAACAGATACCTTATCCGCCGCCGCGTAATGCTGTCCTCGGGACGCATTATCCGACGCCGGACCCGTTTATCCGACGGTCATCGCAGCGATTAACATGCACCCGCAATCTGACGGTCCGTTAACTGATGACGGTTTGCGGGACGCATTCCGTCAGATAAGCGAGGACCGCCTGTACTTTAATTTAATACATCTCTATTTGTGGCGCCCCACATTCATATTTTTCCTTTTGTTTAGGTATGAAGTGCACACAGTTAACTGGGTATCTTTTTCTGTCATTGAAATTCATAATAAAAGAAATAAGCAACTTTTCCATACATATTTGCTTATTCCCCCGACTAATCTATCAACAATACATCAGTGATATAACTTTGAAGAATCTGCGGGGCATTTGCTAATAGACGACTTACCTATAAGCCTTTGTAGTCTGAATGTAGTTTAATTTTCAATCATAAAAGCAATGTAATGGGTTAATGTAACATTGTATATTCTGTTTTTGATCACACTGCATGTCTAAATTAATGACGATGGCCTAGGAAAAAAGGAACACTTCAGATCAAAGACAAATCCAGGTTCTATATTTAATTTTCCAAAGGTTGGTGTAAAAGCAAAATAGAACATAATACTATAGCTCTAAACGTCCTCATTTTCAAATTACTCACATCTGAAAATAAATGAAAGGAAATATTTCAGGATCATAGAAATATTATTGGTTGTAAATTCAATTGTGTCCATGTTTTTATCATTTGCTGTAAACCAAGCAATTTTCATACTGCTGCGGCCAAGTTTATTCGAGCATTTGCCCGTTCTTGGCCGCAGCAGTAGCCTGGCGCGCGCCCGAGAGTGACGGGCGCGCGCCGAAGCAGCGGAAGAGCGCCCTCCGATCGGGGCGCTCTCCCTACTGCTGCCGGGTCCGCCGGGTCCCCCGGAACCCCCTGCCGCCGTCCCGCGATTGCGGGACACCAGGGCTCCCTCGGGGAGCCCTGGACGCGCGTGCAGGGGGCGCAGGCTCCCGAAGACGCGTGACCGCGCGTCTATGACGCGCGGCACGCCGAGGGGCGGCCACTAGCAAGCCAGGAAATCTCCCGGCTTGCGGTACCGGCCACACTTTAATAAAGTGTGTCGGTAGTGTACCTGAATTATAACTGAATCGTTGTTTGTTATTAATGATAGGTACTAATACTTACAAATGGCACCAGAATATTTTTTTTAGCTAGTTTTGTTCTTCTTTTTAAAAAAAGGCAATCCAAAACGGACGATTCTTTTTGCAAATTGTTGTAATTTTTTTTTAACATAGCTTTGAAGCATGGGGTCTCCTCTGCTGAACCCCATTAATTTCAGCTCAGGGGACCCCCGGCCTCCGGAGAAACAGACATCCGTAGGGGATGCTAGTAGATGCTCGGTTCGGCTAGCAGGGATTAAAGCTTCTGCGCCCTGCGGGCCAATAGGAAGCTGTGATGTCATCCGGTGTGGCTTTCTATTGGCCCACGTGACACAAGAGCTTTAGACTTGCAGGAGATACCAGTACCCCCCACACAGGTCAGTATCTCTGGAAACATGGGTTGGCCTGAGTTGAAATTAATGAAGTTAAGCTCTAGAGACCCCTGTTTCAAACCTATGTTAAACAGTTCCAAAACTTGCACAACAAATCGCCTGCTTGGATTGCTCTTTTAAAAGTATCTTCAATTGTATGATATTTATATTACCTACTGTACTATATAATCACCACAATGCAGTTGCTTTAAGCATGAAACTTGAACCAGAATCAGGTCATGCGTGAAAAATTCAGCACACGTTTCTCTTTAACAAGATGTGATGCACTACACACAGGAAGTGATTCTCCAGACTGGCCTAAGGACTGGAGGCAAGTATATCGGTTTTCCTCAGTACATAGTTTAGGGAGGTTCTTATCTTGAGAAATTCAATCAAAATCCCACAGATGGTAGTTTAATCCCATTGATTCCTTAGTTAACTGTGTTCATGTGTAGCAAGCTCGATTTTACCTTCTGATAAAGCAACATAACTTGTTATAATGCAGAATATTGTGGCATATCTCACTATAAAGGCCCAGTGGGAGCAATAACCCTTGTAACACCCCTGTATTTTACCCCATTCTTCACGTGCTATTCCACAAAACATGATCTGGTGCCAGAAGACATCTCATGACCCATGCAAATGAATGGATTACAAGTTGTCTTCCACCGTTGGAAGGTGCATTGTAGAAGAGTACTGCTTCATAAATATTGGCCCAAATGTCTTCAACTGCAGTTATCTTGTACTCAGCAAGATTATTTTTGTAAAATGACACTTGCAGAGAAAAACACCCAAACTACAGTAGTATACTGTACTGGCCCATATTAACTACGTTGTGCTGCTTCAAAAGACACCGTCCAGCTCTGAAGACACTTTGAGGTACATTCAAGTGACTGGCCCATATGGTGCCTTTCAGAGTTGGAGCCTTAGTAAATAGAGACCACTATCTGAAACAATTAATTGTATATACACATAAACAAATGTTCCAGCACTCACTGTCTCTAATGCAAAAAATTATAAGAGTAAACTAGGAGTAATGTCAAAAATAGAAAAATGTAAAATATAACACAAGGAAACAATAGCTTGGAGTGATGACCCACAATGAAAGGAATGCCCCAAAGATATGCGTGGTATGGGGAAAGAACACAGGGAAAGGGAGAAAAAAAACACACGACAAAGTGTAGGGGAGGAAAAAACAAGGGGAGGAGAGTATGGTAGGGGGGCAATGTTTTGAGGTGGATACCGCTTCTTCAGGCCCGTTCCCTCTGGTCCAAAGGGACCAAGAGGTACTTCCAGTATCCCTCTTTCCCCAGTAAAAAATGTCCAACCCAAATTCACATATACAGATAATATGTAAAGCAAGAAAATAGAGCAAAAGCTCAATGAATATCCAAATACAGCAAGAGTCCCAAATAGAACAAAGTCAAACCGTCTGATATAGTCAGCAACAAATCTCTTCCTCACTCCTGCTGTGTGGGGTTGGTGACCAGATTAGTTGCTGACTATATCAGACGGTTTGACTTTGTTCTATTTGGGACTCTTGCTGTATTTGGATATCCATTGAGCTTTTGCTCTATTTTCTTGCTTTATATATTATCTTTATATGTGAATTTGGGTTGGACATTTTTGGCTGGGGAAAGAAGGATACGGGAAGTACCTCTTGGTCCCTTTGGACCAGAGGGAACAGGCCTGAAGAAGAGGTATCAGCCTCGAAACGTTGCCCCCCTACCATACCCTCCTCCCCTTATTTTTTCCTCCCCTACACTTTGTCTTGTGTTTTTTACTCCATTTCCCTGTGTTCTTTCCCCATACCACGCATATCATAGGGGAATTCCTTTCATTGTGGGTCATCACTCCAAACTATTGTTTCCTTGTGTTATATATTACATTTTTCTATTTTTGACATTACTCCTAGTTTACTCGTATCATTTTTGCATTAGAGACAGTGAGTGCTGGAACATTTGTATATGTGTAAATATGCTTTTAGGGGAATTGGGGTCTCCTAGGTTCCTGTTGCACCCCGCATTGTAGTACTTATTATATATTTGTCTGCTGTCTATCACCTTTTTTTCTTTCCTTAGTTAATTTTATATCTGTCAGTCATCATTTTCTTTAGTCATAGTTTCACATTTATTCTAGGAGTATAACTGAAAGTAGAATATAAATTGTGCCCACAATCATACTAGGAAGAATAACAACATATTTTCTAACAAGAACAATGTCTATATCAGTCACACATATGGAGAAGAGCATGTCACAGTGGTTGAGTTGTTGAACTTGATTCTGTAATACTCATACATGTGGGTTCAGTTCAGTTCTTGCTTATACACTGTGTGATCTCTGTCAAAGAAAATATTCTGGTAAAAAAATAGAACTTAACCAAATAAGATATGGGGAACCCTTTAGTATCAATATTTTACTACAATTTAAATTATAATTACATGGTAACATTATTTACATTTTAATGACACCAAATGGTCCAGATTTAATGGCAGTATTGTATTATCTATGTAATTTTAAGAAATGGAGAGCAATAGCATTGATGAAAGTGATGATTTTTTGTCTCCGGTGGCAATTTAGAGCAGCTAAGAGAAGCCATCTGGCTGATAAGAGGCATTTGAAGCAATTCATCCTTACAATAAGTTTTCCTCTTGGCTATAGGAGCAAGACCTAAGATAACCTTAGTCAACTGAAGCTAACAATGAGTAAAAAAGATCTAAATAAATACATCATGACAATTCCAGATAATTTTTTTGCATACTTTCTCAAGTTTTAGCTCAATTATTATCTACTATTACACTATAAATATAGAAAATAGTAATTAGTTAGGATATAATTTTTTGTTTGGGACTCATAATCGTTTGTACTGACATGTAGCATGTGCTAGATATCATTTGTGCTCCAAGACATTAAGTCATGTTGCAAAAAATGTAATAAACGTCAGATGCTGTGCCTTTGGGAAAATTGATGCTACCAAGCTACTATTGACCAAAGTGAAATAGAGAAAAATATATTTTTACATTTCATGTAGATCCAATTAAAAAGAAGGGATAACCTTTATGAAAAATTCTACATTATGCATTAAACAAGCTTAATTTTCTCATTAACATAAAAATAGAAATATTGAATAGTCCCTGATAAATAAGTGAATTTTGTTCCACTTTGCAAAACACTCCTACAGTACACATCTCCAACAAGATGAAGTGTAATCTGGGATTACTGTACATTCTTGCTAATAAAAAAATCAGCTAAGATTCTTCTGTAACAGTCTCCTGTGCCTCCACTGTACTCATCTTCACAGTCATCTACAGATCGTCACTGGACTAGAGACTAGTGACAATAACAGGTAAACCAGGTACTGTAACGTTGGTTTGTGAAGCAACCAGAGGTCATGTTGGAAATCTAGTGCTAACAATGTACTTTCTTTTTCCTTAGAGTTCATTTTCATTTACCTTAAATCAACTTAAACATTAGTGTTTTGTTTTTTTTAAGAATAAAATGTATGTCTTATACCTCTTCTACCTGAGGTCAATGACAGAATAACAAATGGAATAATTTCACAATGGATATGGTCTTTGAAAGAAAAAATATACAGTATTTTATTCCTTTTATCTGTGTCTCAGCATGTACAGCAGAAGATAACAAGTTTTAGCTAAACTTTTCTGATGATCATGCCTTAACCTGACAGTCAGCAGTAAATATGTTTCTTTGGTTTTGTCTCTAAAGCATGTTTGGGCTTTGGTTCTGGTTTTGGATTATTTCAGAATATGTAAAATAATAATTTTATATATACCAGTATATATATAAAAAAATATATATATATATATATATATATATATATATATATATATATATATATAATGACTGAGTTACAAACTGTGTGTACTGTGTGTCAGCGGAAGAATGGAGCGCGCACTATTCCCAACATGGGGTTAATTTCCACTAGCGACAGCCTCCAGCTGTAAGCAGCTAGCCTTAGCTGCAGGGGTTTAAAGGCGGCCTGAAAAGACAGGCACTCGCTGACACAGAGCAGGGTTTAGAGAAGGGGTTAGTCTGGAGTCCTGAAAGATGGCAAGCTCTATACTGTACCTATGAGCATAAGGACTGTACATTTTGGCGGTGTTTGAAAGAGAATCTGCTTAGATGGCTAGTTCTGGTAATTAAGGCAGTTACTCTACTTAGTTAGCTTCTGTCCTGAGGGGAGTAAGTTTTCTTTTATTGTATTACTTTGCCTTAAAGGGACAGTATTCCCATACCATATTGTTTGCCTAAGTCTGTGGACAAAATTAACCACAGTGAATTGCAAAGAAATCATGTATGTTACTCACTAACCACTGTACACATATAATATATTATCTTTAATTTTGCATGCAATGTCTTGTATGTAATGTATAACCCTGTTCACTTATGTAACTATGTATTTGTAACCATGTATTATTTGTCATCATAACTTTATGCCTAGGACATACTTGAAAACGAGAGGTAACTCTCAATGTATTACTTCCTGGTAAAACATTTTATAAATAAAGATCTCTCTCTCTCCTCTCTCTCCTCTCTCTCCTCTCTCTCCTCTCTCTCCTCTCTCTCTCTCATATATACAACCCCAAACTGAGGAGATCCATTAAGGTCGAAACAGCTGTCTGTGGGTGGGTTTACTGGCTATGCATCTTAACCCAGGCTGTGCTCAAAGCTGTGAAATGCAGCAAGCTTAAGCTTATAGGGGACCATGTTAACTGGTTTTGAAGCAAAGGTGGCACTGTGTGCTCATTTGCATGTCATTTCCCAGAATCCCTTGCTGCAGTGGAAGTGCTGTATGCTGGTTGATAATGGTGAAAGGCGGGGTTGCAGACCTGCCTAAGACATGCAAATGAGCACACAGTAATATTTCCATTTGCTATATGCTTAACTGTGGAGGGGTTTTGTCACTTTTTTTTCCCCACCATAACTTTATTACACACACACACACACACACACACACACACACACACACACACACACACACACACACACACACACACACACACACACACACACACACACACACACACACACACACACACACACACACACACACACACACACACACTTCTTACCCTTATTTGTCTTTCTCTGAGCCCCTCCCTCCATGACAGTTTATGGAAACAAAAGAAAACAGCGCACAACGCCAAATAGTGAAGCAAATTCAACAATATATTATAGAATTAAAAAGGGGGTAATATATCTGCGTACATGAAAAAAGTTGGTAAAAGGCATGTAGTGTGTATCACACTGTTTACCACTCGGCAGCTGTTAGCTGTAGATTCAGGTGCTTGCTTCCCTCTGCTGCTGCAGCTCAGTTGATTCTGGGGCAGGACGTCAGTCTTTTCACTCCCAAGGGGATTTCCCTTCATGCAGCCAGGTTCAGCAGCTGGTACTGGGGCTCGGTGAAATCGCTCCTGCTTCCTGGCCGATATGAAGCTGCTCCTGTACCTCGGCAGGTGAATCCTCTGCACAGAGGTTAAAATGCAGCTTGCTGGGGTGCCCTCAGCGTGCCACGATGCAGCAGTGGTGGATTCAATAGGAAAGTTTGAACAGTCTTACAAAGTCTCTCACAAGTGTCCAAAACAGCACACAGGATGAAATTAAAACAGGACAGGCCAATACATAGACAAAGGCCAATGTAAGCAGATATAAGGCAATAGAATGTTACATCCAACTAGTTTCGTAGAATTAACTACTTCTTCAGGGAATCAGGTATAGTCACTGCACTGTATATATTTATACATTTAAACTTTATAGGTAGTTAGGTAGTAGCGCACAGTTTTGTTTTTTGTGATGACAGTTTATGCCCTTCCCTCTTGCGTGGTAGGGCCTCCTTTGCCAAAATATATAACAGGCTTCTCCCACCTCAGATCCATAGAGCACAAATAATATTGATGAGGAACTCTTTACGATAGGAAAATTGGTCTCCTCACTCAACATCGAGTGTGTCCTAGCTGTACTCAAAGGGTACCATAATGCCTGTATAAAAAATGCCCTACCAATGAGGCAGAAATCACATAAAAAAGGCGGGATAGGTAAGAACAGTTCAATATATACAAAAGGATTAATGGCTGAGGGAAAATGGGATGTAATTGGGAGAAAAACAACAAGAAGGAAGGATGGACAGGGCAAGGTTAACGTAAGAGAGGAGAATATAAAGCAATCATAATGAGACGTAAACAGTTATATCCTAGTCAAACAGCAATCCCATATAGTCCAGTTCTGAAGAGCAAATGAAGCATCCTTAAACAAGAATAGCATCAGTAGCATGGGTACAGACCTAGACAAGAGGTTCTAATAGTACCACGTACAACATTTTTATGTGATCGGCAGTCGGAGGGTTGCTGGAGGCAGTGCCTATAAGCTTACAACACTCCAGAGTACATAAAATTAGTCGTTCGGTATTAGGCAATGTAGGCTATGAGGGTAGTGTATGTAAGTTAGTAACTACTGTGCATGCTCAGCGGTAGCATTTTGACAACATAACATTGATTCTATAGCTGATTTCGGTTGAATCATCTTGGTTTTGGCGCCGTTCGTATGTGTGTCCCCCTTATATATTCTGTCCCTGCTTCATCAACAGTACAGAGCTTGAGAAAAGACCTTATGGTTTGAAAAGTACGTTGCTCTGGAGCATGTTGACTGCCTGATGATTTATTGAGAATAAATTACTTTTTTCTATTGAGTGTGCTGCAGACTTCCTATTTTCTATATATTTATATATATATATGTGTGTGTATGTGTGTGTGTGTGTGCGTGTGTGATTGTGTGTGTGTGTGTGTGCGTATGCATGCGCCTGCGTGTGTGTATATTACCATTTTTACTTTGTCAAAAGAAATTTCCAAGCATTAAAAGTAAATGTGCAGGTCACAAGACCTTAATTCAGGTTATATGACCCTTTATGTACAGCTACTGTACTTTTGCTAAATTCTAATGAACAGTGGCAACATGTTGGAAAAAACAGGTTAAATAGGTTAAATTTCAGGCATTTTGAATGTTTGAGAAGAATGTCTGGAGCAACGGCTCAGTTTGTGATAAATGTACAAGTGCCCCCACCCCGGCGTGTCCTATCCTTTAGTGAATATAATGAGCTGGCAATGTAACAGTAAGTATTTTAAATAACACGTCAGAAAACCTGCTGCCTCCTTGTACACATGAATTCTGCCCCAAGCTCTTCTTTTTTAATGAACTGCGCCAGTAAATAGTTCTTACATTTGAACACCAAGCTAATTCTTCACAGCCATGCAATATTTGCTGACACATTTGTAAGCAGTAAATATTGAGCACTAACTTTTGATGGATATGCATAAAAAAAAATGAGTGCCTAAAGCTAGCATTTTGGCTTACTGCAGAAGCGTTACTAAAGTAAGTATCACAACATATGCAATCATGATCACAAATTGCCACATGATATTTGAGTCGTTGTAGTAAATAATGAAAGTACTGTAGAATCGTACATAACTCATATAAAGAATAGCTTCGGCTGTAATAAAACAATATTAGCATTAGAAAAGCTCCATACCCACTTAGCATTTCTGAGCAATGAAGTGTAGGCCTCAGACTAGAATTTGTATACGGCATCTTTTGTACAGACTACTTTGTACAGAGATTACTCAAAAAATTCCTAACAGCAACATCTACTAGTTAGCTCTTCATTTACATGAAGGCAAACTGCCTTAACACAAGGATCTATTTTAATGTTTCAACTGTTGGAACCATCTGCTTAAAACACAATATAAGAGACTGAAAACGAAATCAAAACTGAGACCAATAAAAATTAAAGTACAGTTATTCTAGAAAAAAATGTACTAGTGCAGGAAAGCTGTATTGTGAGCATTAATTATAGAAACTCTACACAAACTTCCATTTATTGTGGTATTACACCAATTTTAGGCCTGGCTGCCTTTGAGAAACTCAATTTGGTAAAGCGGGTTCTCTCATTATAAGATTGCACCAAACCTAGTTATAAGACACCCACTTCGGAATTCCAGGACTTATTTCACAGGCTTGGATGCTTGCCACACAAGCATACAATTCAGATAAACAGGCAAGTCTAGCCAGTCATTCATCTATGTCAAAAAGTGCCCTTTGCACTGTGTGATAAACTTAAGACCGAGTTAGAAAGGATAGAAGAAACACAAGTGATACAAAATACAGTATTGAGAAACACGGACTGGGTGAGTTTCCTTGTTTTAGTGTGAAAAAAATGCAATTGTCAATTATGGGTATACCTAGATCATAGAGATCTTAACAAAGCTATAAAAAGCAAAATTCCAGCCAGAAAAGTGATTATGGCTCAGTTTTAAATTGCACATTTTTTTTTTAGTTTATTTGATGCTTGTTCTGGATTTTGGCAGCTGAAACTAACCGAAGAAATTTCTAAAGTATGTATATTTAATCATCTGTATGGAAGATATTAATTCTAATGCTTACCTTTTGGTATAGCTTCAGCACCAGAGGTATATCAAAAACTATAAATATGATTTATAAACATATTGAGGATGTCAACACATCTACTGTATGGGTGACACCGTTGTTTGGGGTTAAATTAAAGAAGAGCATTATTGAAGGATGTTAAAGATCTTGGAAGCAACTACAGTAGATTTGCAAACTTGAAATGAAATAAAGTGCAATGCATTTTTTTCAGTTAAAGAATTAACGTTTATTGGTGACATTGGTTCCCATGAAGGATTCAGTATAAAACCTGATGAAAGAAAAGCCATTGAAATGATTCCCTCGTCTGCACTCAACGAAAGATGTTGAGAGGTATGGGGCAATTAAGAATTTTAAGTGGACATCCTTTAAGTGGATGCTCCTTATTTTCTGTACATCACTGCCAAAACATCCAGGCCCAATAAGACACCGTTAAGTGATTTGGGCCATAAGGGTACACTAGTCACTGTAAGTTTTCATGTGGAATAGCATTGCTTAGTAAATAACCGCATTCTGTCAGTACCCCTATAGCCCCAAAAGTTTGCAATGAGATTCAGTGTGGAATGGAACGGGGACAACTCACTGGTGCAATATTCACAGATTTTGCAAAGGCTTTTGATACTGTTGATCATGTTATCTTGCTTAACAAAATACAGTGATCTGGAATCAAGAAGCATGCTTGAAACTGGTTTCATTCCTACCTATCAGGTAGCTCCAAACATGTGTCTATCTCAGTCTCGAACTCCAACCCCTTGGATTTAACCTGTGGTGTCCCGCAAGGCTCTTTTCTGGGGCCCATACTCTTCTCAATGTCCATCAATGATCTTCCTACACCTTGTAAGGGAGCTTTAATACACATTTATGCAGATGACAACATCTTATATGCACACAGCCGTAGCCTCTCCGACCTTGAACATATACTTCAATCTGACTTTTTGAGACTTGAAAATTGAATTTCCCAAAACAAACTGTTTTTAAACACTGACAAGACTGTAACAATGATATTTGGGACCAAGACTACGTTTTTAAAGCTTCCAATGACTGAGCTCCAGATCAGAACCAACGCTAATCCCACCCTAACTCCTGTTACTAGTTTTAAATACTTGGGCATATGGTTTGATTCCCATTTAACATTTGGGATGCACATTGATACAGATACATCCAAAATCTATGCCAAACTAGGTGTACTTTACAGGAATAAATCCTCCTAAGTCCGCCGGTAATAAAGCGTATCGCACAGTAGATGCTAATGCCAATTACTGACTATGAGCACCCCAAACCCACCTTAGCAAACTTGATACCCTCTACAATTCAATATGCTGTTTTGTTCTCCAATGCAACTACAACACACATCACTGTGAAATGCTCAAAGAACTAGATTGGTCATCACTTGAGTCTAGGCGCAAAGTTCATCTCTCCTGTTTTGCCTTCAAATACTTTCTGGGCAAGCTGCCCGTCTACCTGAACAAGCTCCTAACCCCTACCCCATGCAACACTTATCATCTGAGATCTGACTCCAAAAGACTGTTCATGGTCCCAAGGTTCAGCAAAGTATCTGGCCGCTCCTCCTTCTCTTACCGTGCACCCCACAACTGGAACAACCTACTGGAGACTCTCAAGCCACCACCAGTCTAAGTTCTTTCAAAACTTAAGATATCTCACAATTTAATCTGGTCTTTAACTGTTACATACACCAATAATATATATATTATTTCTAACTGTGCATGCAATGTCTTGTACTGTATATAATGTATACCCTGTTTACTTATGTAACTATGTACTTGTAACTATCTATTATTTGTCATCCTAACTCTATGCCCAGGACATACTTGAAAGTGAGAGGTAACTCTCAATGTATTACTTCCTGGTAAAACATTTTTTAAATAAATAAATAATGAGGCCCTTAATGCTTTTTTAATATTTTGAAAACAAAATAAATATGATGGAATTTGTCATATTTTATCTGTACCTTAATACATTTGTCTATGCTTATTTATTAATCCATGCAAAAATCATCACATCTACACAGCTCTCTACATGTGACAAATACTTTTGTCACTTATGGCAAGGACATTTCACAACAAATTATAAACACGACTAAAAAATAGCATTTTTACTAATTTGTGATCACTGTTCAGTGACAGATGCATTATGTAATTAATTGAAGCTCTTGCTCCTTCGCTGTTTTGATGATTTTGCAAAGCACTTCAGAATCCAATCACAGTTAATTTAAAGAGTTGGCTTTCCACTAAGATAGTTTTATCACTGATTCAGTGGCATTTAGCTAGATTCCTAATTACTAGAATATCTGGCTGACACGAAGCGGATTGTGGCTATAATTTTAGCTTTAGTTATGCAATCATAAGAATGTAGCTGCACCCCAGGCAGCCGGTATACCGTTTACTTTGGCATTTGGACAATTTCTCCACTATATGCTTTCCACTGACAGTAAATGTTATTGTCAGTATCCTTACTAATAAACACATCCACATAAATATTTAACAGTCCTACCTCATTACCCCCATAGCATCAGCTTTCATGATTTGTTCATTTATTTATACAGTACCTGTTTTTACCTCTCATGTATACGTGTGCAATGTATTGCACTAGATCTTAAAACCCTCAGGATTTCACATAATGTACAGACAAAAAGAATGAAAGTTGGTTCTGAGTGGAGAATAATACATACTTCTTTATGAGGTATAAGACTTTAATCATTGCCTTGGCTAATCTTAAAGTACAGTTGCAGGTAATATTCACATGTTGAAATGTTTTTAGAAATGTATGTAATTCCGCTAGTGGCTACCATTCACCTACAACTTCCAGGCTGTGAAATATGGCGGGGGGGAGCTATTTTTAGTTAGATTCCTAAGTGCCATATATATCCCGGCAAACACACCTTCAAACATGTGGAGAAACACGAGTACAAAAACATTGGGCACTCCTGAGATACCTGGGATATATGCTTATAAGAGCCATTGGCATATCTGATTGGCATATTTCGCAGGTGTGCACAGGTGTCTCTCCACGGGTTGCTAGAGGCAATATATACAGCAAACTAAATGGGTCTGGAGGAGGAGGTGATGCTTGGGGGTTTTTCATACTATTTTTCATAACAAAAATGTTACATCATATACTATTTCCCTATAAACAGATACAACATCAGGTATGTATATATATATATATATATATATATATATATATATATATATATATATATATATATATATATATATATATATGTAGCCATGCTGTAAAATGGTCTGCAGTTTTCACTCCTGCTGGCAGTAAACCTGGTAAGTTACAGGGATGCCATCAGTAATCATGGAGGTTTGCCCTCACACCCTGGTGAGGTGCCCTATGTATGGATGGGAGTGGCTACATACTCTGAGTCCACCGTTAGTGACATCAGAGATGTGCCTGCCTCCTGATATATATAAGGCACAGCACTGATCAAAGTTAGTGTGTGTTGGAGGAAGGAGCAAGTCTGCGTTGAGACTTGGGAGTGGGCGGCACACTAGTGCTTTAACTAGTGGCCCCATTCTATGTTAATTAACGTCTAACTGACAAGCCATACTGTGTCCAGGGACCTGGCACAGGGGTGATCTCCCCGAGGGGAGAGGGGATCCCACTCCATTGGGAGGGTGTACCTTTGAAAGGATAGCACAGCAAGATGTGTGGCTAAGCAAATCACTGTAAGGGGCAGTTGGCCCGCACCGTAAGCCACAATAAAGTCAACCTTGATCAACGACATCTTCATGTGTGAGTCTGAACTTACTCTACATATGATGGCACCACAGAGGAGTTCCTCATCAGAACCATCCCCATGCGGACGCAGGGATCCTGATGAGGTGGAGGCGCTGCACTGGATATAGGTAGGACTCATGCACACTACCTCAGCTGCCTGTCTGGGTTGGCATTCCCCACACGACATCATGCGGGAGACTCAGGAGTCCTGTTGCCAACAGGTGCACCATCAGACACAACCATGTAATGGGGACTGGTTAGACCACAGGGGCCAATGTGAGATTGGGTGGGTCAGGCCAGGTCAGAAAATCCATTACATATATATATATATATATATATATATTTATATTTATTTCCCTAACATCTGTTTTACCAAACATTCAATTACAACTCAACCCCCTTATAACGCTGTGCTTTGGGTCCAAAGGATCGCATCGCGTTATAAGCGGATCGCGTTAGAAATAATGTACAATTGTATGCATTGTACAATAAAGTATTTAAGATACCAATAATCGTGTTGTAAAGTATTCATAAATCCGAAAATTGGGAGCCACCCTTGCATCATGTTATAAGCGGATTTGCGTTGTAACGGATCGCGTTAGAACGGGGCTGAGCTGTATATATTAAATTATACCAAATTAAATCATACACGTACAGAAACAGAAAAAAAAGCAATGTACATTTTGCTGTCAGTAAATGTAACAGTATCCATTATATAACATATTGCAATTAATTTTCCCACAAAATCCTATCTTAACTCCTTCATGACTGTCTGAGCCCCTTTATTTATGTGGCTTGAACTGTATATACAGTACACCCCCTTCTACTTTATCATCTGTTTTAATAGAATAGAGAGAATAGCATATATAGTGTAATATGTTTAACACTAGATAAAAGCAAGATCTGCGCTCATACAGTAAAGGAAATAAAATACAGAGCCCCACAGCAAAGAATCCAACCGCCATTTGTACGATGTCTCCCGCCACCAGGCCTTCTGGTCCATGGTCTACATGCTTTCCGTTTTCAGATCTGCTATCGCTCCAGGGTGCAGTCTTTCAGGTTTGGGAATAAAGTCAGCTGGGGGTGGGTGATCATGGAGGAGTATTGTTAGTTATCAGAATTAACCAAACAAATCACTCCACCAACTAAGAACGGCCATGCACCACCACCCACAGAATTGAGAGAGCTGACATTCTGTCAATCTTTTCTGGGTCCGTTTCTGATGTTTCCTGTGTTTAGATCTAATAATCTCTGGTTTAAGCTTAGCACTACTTAGTGAGTTTGAAATGGGCTTCTGGCTTTATTGAAGGGGTGTCAAAAAGCAGTCAAAAAGCAGTCAATTGCTTTCAATTTTCATATTATGTATGAAAATGGAAAATAGCGAGGATAAGGGGGGTCAAGTGTTCCTTACTTGGCACAAATGTTTGTTTCTATGAATAGTTAAAACTTTTTGAATACAATATATAATAAATTATATGAAACTGCTAGTTTTAAAAGAACTTGAACCTGTTCATCTGTAAAGATCACTGGATCATATGCAATGTTTGCATTTTCTGTACAAAAGGAACCATTTTTGATAATGCCACCATGTATCTCATACATTTTCTTTGGAGAAAAGGGATAGTAGAAAAATGTTTTAAAAATTGTCTCTTTATGTGCAACACCAGTCAATAGAAAGGAGGTTAAATGATGCCATAAGGAAAAATAGAGAGGTGCTTTAGATTTTTTTTAACCAACTTGCTTAGACAATGTTAGTTGAATAGATAGTGTGTTCCTTCTAAAATATTACCAAACATGTTGTAATACAGCCAATGTACTAAAGATTTGCGGTTTCAGAGTCCGGGAGTCTAAACGCCCACACCCCGAACTGTGGGGTGTTGGATTCCCTGAACCTGATAGTTATGGGATTAAGCAGTCTAATTAAGAATAGATCTCAGCTTGATGTCTATGGGTCTTAATCCGAGGCAGAAATGAACAAAAACACATTTCTGATTTGGGGTTCTGTTCTTCTCCTCCTTCCGTGACCATCTGATACAACATACTGTATGTGACTTGAAAGGGGGCTCAGTGGTCGTGCAGTAGGGGGGAAGGGTTACACTCCTTGAAAAAGGACCACCAAGAATATCCTCCAAAGGGTGCAAACCTTTTCCAGTACACAGGGGGTTAAATTCAGATCAGAGATAGTGCCCTCTGTCTCCTATTGGTCCTGTCGCCTCTGTTACTGGGAATCCAATCACAAGAGGAGGCAGGTCTAGCAGGAGAAACGAGTGACTATGATCTGCAGTTAGCCCCTGCAGATCCTCCAGCTTCACCAGAGGAAGTAGAATCCCTCCCCCCTATGTCCCCGTCTCCCTTCCCATGTCACCCACTCCCCTCCCATATCATTCTCTCTCTATGTCACTCTTTTCCCCCACTAATTTTCGACCTCTGTGTTACCAACTCTCTCTCTCCTCCATGTCACCCACTGTCTCTCTTATGTCACCCACTGTCTCTCCTATGTCACCCACTGTCTCTCCTCCCATGTTGGAAATCACATAGCTCTGGACATGCAAAAAGTGCTCTGTCCTCGTTTTCTTTCTACCTACTTTAAGAAAAGTAGTTTATTTGTCTTTCTTTTTGGGCTGTATGCTTTAATTGTCTCTTGGATTCATAATGTCAACTATTCCCACCCGTATCTGACATCTTGTAAAGGTTGACTTCAGTCATAGATAATTTAGCAGTAAGAAGAAGCCAGAAGAAGGGGTTCTCCCCGAAACGTTGCTCCCCTCTACTTACCTTTTTACGTTGTATTTTCCCCCCTTTTTCCCTCCTCCTTATTTTTACTTTCCCTCCCCTTGTTTTCCCCATCCCTTTACCTCCATTTACCTTTCCCCCGTAGTTTGCTTTATACACCTACAGCTAGTTTCAGCTTCACTTTATCATTTTTATCACTTCTACCATTGTGTACAATTTATTGTTAGGGTCTATTTTGCATATTAAAATTGTATTAGCAGATTTTCTGTTTAATCATTTTTTTGACTGCTGGAAGCCACTGTGTTGTTAGTTATTTGGAAGGGCTGAGGGCCCTTCTTGCTCTCGCTACACCACGTCCATTTATTTATATTTCTTGCATTTATAGTGTGCTGTCTACTCCTTATACCCTACAGATATCCCATTCACATAGTTCTCATTGTGATTCAATGAAGTCATTAAGGAATCCAACATAAATACTCTAAGCTGCATGCATCTCTCTTTAGTAGAATAGCTGCATGTTTCCATAACATTTGCTGTCATAGTGGTCTGTTTTTCTCAGTGCGATCCTATAATTGTTATTTGAACTATACATTAAATCATTTCTAATTATCTGAGGCAGTATGGTAAATTTTCTCATTTATACAAGTATAAGTACATTTCGAGTCTAAGATTTTAGGTGATCTTTGCTTCATTCTTCACGAGTTCCTGGGAATTTTCAAAGTTGATAGCTTTTCTCGAACTAAACAGCACAGATATGTTCATAAGAATATTTTGTGAATGTGTTTGCAAAGTGGAGAAGAACACATTTACACTACTGAACATGTATTGTCTGTTATCATGTAACCCCTGGTAAGAGAAATGCAACACACTCACACTGCCCCTCTGTCATTTTCATCTCCAGTGTGCACTGAACATGTGACTCATGATGGACAAGGCAGCAGCCAATAACAAAGGCTGTGAGAGAGGAGGGACTAAGGAAAGAGGAGCCTTTTAAGAGGGGCTGGTAGACCACAGTTAGGAGACCCACGCGAGCCTGAGAGATATCAGAACTGATTGTGACAAACTTGGGAGCAGTCTACGTTCTGATGGTGAGAGCAGACACTGGCTAGAGGGAGAGCAGCTAACCCTCGCGAGTAGGCCAAGCGGATCATCTAAGTCAGAGCAGCACGGAGGAACGCGTACCATCAGACGGGATCCTCAACGGTGGGCATATAAAAGTGGTACCAAAGAATTTGCGAAGTACAGGCCTGCTACATTGAAATATAGTTAAGAGCTCCAATGGTGGGCCGACACCATCTCATATGCATGATACCCAGGATTGGGTGGCCTCAGCAATATATATATATATACTGATATACACCCACGCAGAGTTTAGTGGGGCATGTTATGTTAATGTGTTATGTGAACGTATGTAGTGATCCTTCTGTAAAGGATCATAAAGTACCAGAGTGTGCATTGTTAACTACTTTATAAATACGGTTATATCATAAACCCTACTGTAGTCTGTCTCCCATTGTCTGACCTACCGTCACGTGTGGAACATGACATTGGTTTTGGCTCTAACTCATTTTGAGGTTTAAAATATATTAAATGTGTTAGTTTTGTATTTGTATTTTTTGTTGGCCTATAAGGTTCTAGTGGGTTCTGAATTCACACAACTGGTTTTGCCCATCTCTAACATTTTTTTTACAGGAGGTATCACAGCATTATATGAATTCATAATTAGTATGTTTCAATAGCCTTTTGAAAATGTAATTATTTTTTTTATCTTCCATTTACTAGAGAAAGAACACCTTGGTGGAGCAACCAATGCCAGCCTCACATGACCTTGGAGAAATCAATTTATTTCCTCTATTTCAGACACTGAAAACTGGATTGTAAATTTTTCATGGAATATATTTCTTGAGCTTGTATTGTTTTGCTGTGTAAGATGCAAATTATTCTGACCGTTCTATGTAAAAGCGTTAATACATGTGCTCAAAGATTGTGACTGTACAGTAGATACTTGATTTTGTTTCAGTAAATTATGGAAACAAAAACTATTAGCAATACAGGGATTTGCTTTATTGGCATTTTCATATACTAAAATTGTAATTGTTGAAAAAAAATATGTTTAAAAAAGGTTATATTTTGCCAGAAACGTGCATGCATTGCAGCATTCTATAATGTATTTATTCATTCTCAGTTACTTAATACATTATAGACAAAGAGGTAGTGTATATACAGTATGTATCAGAAATGTCAACTCTCTCTGATTGGGTGTCAGTCAAATCACTGATTTGTAGAATCTGCAGTCTCATGAAGTTCAATATCGTCTTTTCCTTCAAAGTACTGTACTCAATATTAAGTCCAGAATCGAAAAAAATCTCACTAATTTTGGTCTTTTCAAGTTGACATCCATGTATGTATTCATGAACACAATGAAGAGCACATACTCATATCTCAGCCAGAAGCCTGCCTTACTCCATAATCCCACAGCATACAGTGCATCACTTTTTGCTTCTTATCCACTTTAACATTGATCCTTTTAAACTTATGACTGCTGTATCACACAGCTTTGAAAGCAAAGCCTGGGGTAAATAAGTGCATGGACATCCAACCTACGCAGACAGTAGATAGCTATTTCGACCTTTAAGTCTCATTAGTGTGAGGTTGGTTGCTGGCTGCGCATAGTGAAGCGGGACGTGACTACATTCCAGGTACCCAAAACATCGTTCAGTGAACACAAAAGGGACAAAAACATTGTCAAAGGGATGCACTACGAGTGTCCATGTACATGTCATTACCCAGAATCCCTGGCTGTACTGGAAATACTGTATGTTGTGTTATTATGGAGTAATAAAACAAACAGGGTAGACGTCAGCGTGGTGAGGTGACGGGTCAGATTCCCCTCCAAAGAGACTCGTGGTATGGCGTTTTCACTTACACCGCTACTCCTGATTGAAATGTTCTAAACTAAATTTCTAACCTTTTGACCATATATCTGGGAATAGCAACAGCGGATTACACTTATACTAGTATACACTAGCTCCGCTTTGTACACAGTACATTCTATCTACGCTTATGGATACTTATAGTGGGACTTGCTAGCAGCTCTATCATAGGTGTTTGCTGTTAATATTGCCTGTATTTCTCAGTACCTACCATACCATGATGTGTTTATTTGAATATTTACATATATAGGTCTGGCCTAGTGAGGGATATATATTTCCACCATAGATGGCAATCTACAACCATTATAGTCTCAAGTGTTTAGCAGTTTAGGGTTTTTTTAACCCTTTATACATAGGTTTATACTATATACAACCACATAGCAATTCATATAATTCATATAATTGCCTGTTGTGTCCTACAGTATGTATCCTCTAACATAGAGGTCCTTTTGTGTACGTTATATGCACAAATATGTTGACACAGTCTACTTAATATATATCAATGGGCATACATACCATTGGTTAGACTGTATTCTAACATCACTGCTTACACACTACCTTCAGTAGATGGTAGTATCCATATCTATATAGACATACTACATCTACTTTGACCCTACAACCACCACTGGGCATTTTATACACACTTTGTATATATATATTACACCTTTTGTATATATGTTAATAACATTTTATTGTTTTTTTTTAATACATTGGGAGTGATGTTACCATTAGGTAATTTGAGTATTATACTCGGAGACCACTGAGTACTCCTCATATTACTGTATACTCAGCTGAATGAGTGCAATTATATGGGAATCTTTGTGTTTTCCCATCTTGGCGAAAAATGTATGTGGTCTATGTTGAATATGGAGTAAGGCAGGTTTTGGGGCATGTGAATTTGCTCATAAGTGTTGTTTTTAATTATTGTACTCTATAAGCTAGAGGCGTTTTGTCACTTTACTTGTTTGTTTACCGGGACACAATGAATATATAGAAGTGTCTGGAAGTGCCTCATTGGTTGTATTTGTTATCTATGAAACCAGCGAAAGTTATTGTGCCAACATTATTAATAAGATCACAGCTGAGACATGCAACACAAAGTGTCAAATAAGTAAAAATAAGTCATTGCAAAAGTAAGGCATAACCACCACTGCCAATATTCTGCATAAACTACAGAATAACATACTTATATATTTATAGTAAAGATTGAAAGTAAAAGAATTATGTATTTGCCTTAGCTGTTAAAAAAGATTGATATAAAGACATTGGAATACAAAATCATTATAACATTAATAATACTATTTTCTGCTCTGATAAGCTGGTAGCCTTCCAGGCTCAAACAGGCTTAGTTGAGTTGCATGGGAAAGGATTTTCCTATGAGGGCTTTTCCATACAGGATTTTATTAATCTTTGTTTCATTTGCACCAGTTTTAGCTTCTCTGCTTTCTGAGTGTGTTACTGTTGACCATTCAGCTTCGTTTCATTTGCCATATTAATCAAAGCTGATAGATGGGAAATAAAACCTGTGTTCCTCTGCCAACAGAAATGTTCAGGGATTCATCCAGCGTTGCCAGAACGGAATGTATGAAACACATGTTTACTCTAGGGTACCTTTTCTTATAGGAAAGACACCTGGACGCATTAAAAATAACATCATTTTACTCTCAAGCACTGCATGCCCCATTCATAATGCTCATTTGCATATTTTATTGCTAATGCACAATCTTTATAGCCTCAAGGTTCATTTCAGCATTGAAGGAAACCTGAAACAAGTATCATTATTCCCATTATTGTATTTTGCATTATGGTGATGGATTTGCCCTACTGTAACCTCCTGCTGTCCGGCCTTCCTGCTTCTCACCTGTCTCCCCTACAATCTATCCTAAACGCTGCTGCCAGAATCACTCTACTCTTTCCTAAATCTGTCTCCGCGTCTCCCCTGCTGAAATCCCTCTCCTGGCTTCCGATCAAATCCCGCATCTCACACTCAATTCTCTCCTCACTTTTAAAGCTTTACACACTTCTGCCCCTCCTTACATTTCAGCCCTAATTTCTCGCTATGCACCATCCTGACTCTTGCGTTCTTCTCAAGGATGTCTTCTTTCTACCCCCTTTGTATCTAATGCCCTTTCCCTTACTTAAACCTCTCTCACTGACTGCCCCACACCTCTGGAATGCCCTTCCCCTCAATACCCGACTAGCACCCTCGCTATCCACCTTTAAGACTCACCTTAAGACACACTTGCTTAAAGAGGCATATGAATACCACTGTGGATAATACTGGACACATGATACATAAAGCTTGGCCCCCTGCTGACGCACTTACCAGAACTCCCTCCTACTGTCTCTATATGTTACCCTACCTACCAATTAGATTGTAAGCTCCTCGGACCAGGGACTCCTCTTCCTTAATGTTACTTCTATGTCTGAAGCACTTATTCTCATGACCTGTTATTTATATTATTTGTTATTCATATGATTACCATGTGTATTACTACTGTGAGGCACTATGTACATTAATGGCGCTATATAAATAAAGAAATACAATACAATACAATCTTCACTATCAAGAAAAAAATTAGGGGAACAAAAGTTGGAGACCGATCTTTTTTGCCCCAGGTTTCTTCCCGTTGTCATTTAAAAGTAGCAACCCAGTTTCTACGTGAAATACATGTACTGTACAAACATGACACTGAGAGGAAAGTAGAAAACATGTATGTTCTGTCGTCTCCACAACCTCAAACTTAAAATAATAAGTTGACTAATTTTGTGCGTTTTGCAACCTCTTCAATGCGAACACGGCTTCTTCATCAGGAGAAAACCTACTTTCTACTCAATATACAGTAAAAAAAGAAAGGTACAGTATTTGAGCACTTAAAGCTATTTTTCCACGTGTCAACATAGCATAAAAAGTGAAAATACTCAAAACAGGCATATTATACTGTATATTGCCTTCCGGTTTAGTAGCTGTTTTACATTCAAAAAGTGCTGGAGAATTTGACAGAAGTATAAAAGTATATAAGATAAAAATATGAAATGTTAAAGGCATTTTTTTTAAACTTTAACTGTGTAGGTGGAACTATTGTTTGAATAGTAGTATTTACATTGCGGTACAATATACCTTATTGGTAAATGTTTCACACCTCATACATCATTCTCTTTTTGAGCCCCAGAAATGAGCCCTGAAAGATTTAGATCTTAAGCTGGGCCCATCTCCCTATGTCTCAGGCACCAAAACATAGATTGTAAGCTCATCTGGGCAGGGATTGTGTCTGTGACATTCCTATGTGCTGCGTACCGTTCACTATACTGCAATTGGGAAGTGCTTTGAGTCCCATTGGGAAAAAAGCGCTATATTAAAAAAAGGTTTTATTGTTATGATTATTATGATCTTCTGAGCCTAGTAATTAACCTGCTACCATCTCTATTTTTAAGTCACTATCCAAAGGTTTACATCAACCACAAATAATGGCTTATGCTCCACCAAACATTAGCCTTTGTTAAGGTAGACTCTGATGAAATGGTGGTGGGTTCGTGGAATAGCCTCCTAACAGACGTGGTAGGGGTTAATACAATGATGGAATTCAAACATGATTGGGATAGACATAAGGCTATCCTAAATAAAGCAGATCGGAAGGTGGGCAGGGAAGGTGGGCCAAGGGATTCTTATCTGCCAGCAAATTCTGTTTCTATTTCAAGGGTGGCTTTATTCATTAGATGTGTGTCCTGAATGGTACATTGGTTCATGGTCACATATCACCACATTCAGTGCTATGTATCTGAAAGTGAACACATGCTTTCACACAATTTTCATTTGCTGTAAGATAAAGGATACAGTACGTATTTTTATAGTGAGGAACATGTACTATACAAGCCCACAGATGAGTATCATTTATACATTTTGGATAGCAAAAGTGCATTAGGTTGCTTCATTTGTTATGATGTAAAATTCTTCCCTGGAATTCTCAATGGTTTTTTTATCCCAGGTCACAGTATCACTGTTGTTTTATTACACTGTTACTCACACTGTGAGTGACACCATGGTTCAGTAAATGCTCTCAGCCGGTGGCTTTCCTGAGTGTTTTATGTTCTCACTCTTGATATTATAGCTTTGTCTTCACTCCACACATATATGGCCCAGAAATAATTTTTAAGCTGTGTAGCCAGCATGATCAGTGCTATAAAATGTCTTACAGAGTTTCATTCAGCCGTTTAGAAGAATGCCTTGTGTTAGTCTCACTCCTATTCCTCAAACAGTACAGAGCTAGTTACAGTTCATTGAGCTTCCATGCCATTTCCAATATTCCCAGCTGTGTAAAGGTTGACCTACTGCAAAATGTGTAATTTTACCTTCTTTAGACATCAGCATCATGCCTATTAAGTCCTCTCATGCTATTTCATTTTGATATCAAATGAACTGATGAGTGTAAAAATAGTAACATTTTAGATTCATTTTATACTGCACATTTCTGTACCCCAAACTATAGCTTTAAGGTTTAGCTTAAAGGGTATTCACTCTTTCAAATATGTTTGTTTTTACTAAATGTTCCTGCTTGTCAATATGTATGTTCAAATAAGCAAGTGCTTATACAATATACTGTACTCAAGGTGGTTAATGGTGCACTCAAATCAATATAAACAACTTCATAAAAAATATACGAGGTGCTAAAAGTCCCACGACAAGACCTCCCAAAAGATGGACCCCAATGATCAGTGAAGAAAAGGTCAGGGAAAGTGATATTTCAATATTGTCCAAAAATACAAAAAGGGCTGAAACCCCTGAGAAGTCCTCAGGGTTTCTCAGGTGCGTCAGCCCTTTTTGTATTTTCGTGTACTATGTTTCATTATTACTGTATATTCTTATTCTTGTACCATCTTGTGGACAATATAGAAATATATCACTTGTTTTTGTATATTGCATTTTGAGTGCAGACTGTTATTTGACTGAGTTTCTTTCCCTGACTTTTCTTCAGAGAACCTTATACAAGACATTTCCGTAGCTACAAGACACACTGTCCATGTCCTATCTACTGTGGTTCTCTCATCTCTTTTGGTTGGTGCACTTTTATTTATGAGACACACAGAATTTAGACTAGTATCACTAAACAGCTGGGTTTGCGGGGAACATACATCAATGTATTTGCCTGGTGTGTGGGCAATTGCTTCCTTTAAATCCAGTACTTGTTCACCAGCGTGCCCTTAGACCTCTCTCCCTTCCCCGATGTCACGTTCCACAAGCATACCAATTGCTGTATTCTCATTATTATATTGGATAATATATTTGAGGGTTGATACAGATATTACTTCCACTTTTGAGAAGGTGGTCATAGAGCGAGAAAGGTAAGTCATGAGGCAACTGCCCCATAAATAACCTCTCCCTCCTTTATCCACCTCCACCCCCCATGCATTACTCCATGGCCCCTTGGGCCAAGGGTCATGCTACCCTTCCCCTATAAAGTCAGGATTTTCTTGATTTGTACCCTTGACCCCTGCACATTCGATGATTTCTTGACCCTTGCCTCCGACACTTGCCCCTCCATTAAATAACCCACCTGTAGGCGGACACTCACAGAGGTACCCACACACAGCTCTCACTGTACCCTTGTCTTCATGGGTAGGCACACAGCTCTCACTGTACCCTTGTCTTCATGGGTTTTTGTGGCTGTGGGATACTGACGCTTAGTCAGGGTCAATACTTGTTCTTGTAGAATTTTCATCTCATCCGCAAGAGATCCCTGTTTTTTGAGTGCGTCTTAAGATTGACAATCGTTTCTTTAGAAATGTCCAGCTCCTCAGTGAGACTGTGTAGTTCCTTTCTGGAAACTTCCAGGTCTGTGCGGCAGCTGTTGGTCTCATGATGTGAGGCATCCAGTGCTCTGCAGAGTGTCTGAACCTCTTTCTGAGATACGTCCGCCTCTGTCCGGACACTGTTGACCTCCTGTTGTGAGGCATTCAGCTCTATGCGAAGAGTGTGAACCTCTTGCTGGAAGACTGTCATCTGCTTCAGAGCCTCCTCATACTTCCGCTTCAGCTTAGCCATCATTTTATCAGATTGGCTCTGCTTTTCATCCATGGCATTTGCAGTATCTAGCTCAGTCTTGAGATCGTCCAATTCTGTGCTGGCTGCAGAGTACATTGCGAGCACATGTTCCTGTAGCTTCACGTTATTTTTCAGTAGCTCCGCATAATCATCTTTCTTATGTTTCAATTGTTCACGGAGTATATCACAGTCACGTCTGGCATTTTTCAGGGCATCCTCAGGGCTGGTCAAGGGATCGACACTCACTGGTTCTGGCTCCACTTCTCTGGGATGGTTGGTTAAGGGTTCCTCACTGTTGGCACCGGACAGACACTTCATTGGGGTACACGACTTCTGCCTTGGGCCCTCTGGATATTCGGTTATCCGCGGGACGAATTCTCCATTTTCTCTAGGCTGCAGGGCATCTCGGTCCCCGTTTTTCTCCACAGGGTCTGCAGATGTGTCTGTTCCTTCCACAGTAAGTGAAGAACCGCTTTTCTTTTTCTTTTTTCGCCTTTTTGTTTTGGGTGACACCGTCCCCTCAGGGATACTGGGGTCTCCATCTTCAATTGAAATTTTAGCAGCGTCACTGGATCCACCCGGCTTTTCTTGCAACTGTAACAGCTGACGGAAATATTCGGTGATCCACTGCTCCCGCTCTTTATCCTGCCGATCATATTTGTCATCATAGGGAGCGGTCTTTTTGGTTCGTACCGAGTTCAGGCACCCCCACCATTCTTGGAGTGTTTTGTGGGTGTGACTCTGTTTGGGTTCCCCATAAGAGATGTCTTCCTCCTCATCGGACTGGAAGGGCCACTCTTCCGTGGGGTGGGGTTCATGACAGGTACGCTGCATCTTGTCCTCCATTTTGGGGCTATCAGGTGTAATTTTCTTCCTGACCTCAGGAGGCACTATTGCAGCTGTTGCCACTGTATTTGCTAGAACCCCCAATTGTGGTAGTCCTAAAGGTGGGCATATTTTGCTTGTAGAGGTCGTAGCTCTCACAGGCATCTCTGTAGACTTTTCTTTCTTGGGTAAATTTTACAATATCAGAAGTACTGTGCACGTATTTTCTCTTATCAGGTATACAGGATGTGCAGTTGCTAGGTAAAAACGTCTATTTGCTTTACACCATTTACTTGCTAGGTATAATCTCTCTGCTTCAGCCAAATAATGTGGTTTTCTGCTTGAGTTCAGTCTCAACTTTGGGTATTATGACATTCACTCTTCACACTTTGGGATACCTTTTACACAGCTCAGCAATTCCTTTTTTCTAGTAGGCAATTTTACCCTCAACACTTGTTTACTGAAAATTCCCCTGCTTCAGCACAGTCGCATCAATTTTCACATTTTTCTGCATATACTCCATTCACAACTGGTAGTACTATGCGGTGTGGCAGTATTTACTTGCAGAATCAGTAACGCTTGTGGGTCACCATCTGTATTTACTGCTTCAGCTAAATATTTGAAAACAACAAATGCCTATTCCTTTTAAGGGCTAACTCACTTCTTGAACCCTGACTATGGCTGGAAGGCAAACCCCCTATTTCAATGACCATATTACACTTTATTGTGATAGACAAATAAGGTTTACCTGCTTCAGCAGCCTCTCTCTCTCTCCTCTTGGGATTGGGGAAAAGAGTCCATCTGTGGTTTTGTAAGTTTCGGTGCAGTGTAGATTTCCTGCCTGGGTGTGTATCACTTTAACTCTGGTCTCTGCTGCATGAGATTTTTTTGTTTATGTTGCTCAGACTGTTAGAAGGCAAAAAGCACAAAAAAAATTTCACAGAAAAAATCTCTGGTCCTTTCTAACTTCAAAGACCACCTCTCGTCCCACTTCGGACACCATATGTAGGCGGACGCTCACAGAGGTATGCAAGGGAGACTGGTTATGATGAAATTAAATAAGGCTTTTATTGCGCCTGTTTCCTTAATATCAGGAAACCATCCAAACAAGGGGTAAACAAAGCTTCTATTCACTTGGGAGTATTTCTAGTGAAATACTATGCAGTCCACAACTCCCTTTAGATAAGCATGTCTCCCAGCCCCAAACATATATCATGAAATGAGCAGATATAAAAAGTCTTATAAATGAAAGTCTTATCTGTTTCTTGTGGTTTGGAGGGAAAATCTTCTCTGTTCCTGGTTGCTACCTTTTCTTCAGGGTTTGTCAGCGTTCAGGTTTAGAAGTTTCCCCTGTGTCTTGCAAGCAGCCTCTTCTGGTAGACTCAAGACGCCTGTCCCCATGTCAGTCTCACAAGTTGTGAGAGTAAGGGACAATCTTCCTTCCTGTCTCAAAAGACAGGCTTTTCTAAGCAATCTAATCAGGCAGGTGGTGTTTGTTAATTGACTACCAGCAGTTAACCACCACACTGCTGGATTAGAGGCACATTACCTGAACAGGGATAACTCCCCTGTTACACCACCCAAATCAAAACAGACACATTTGTTGGGTACAAATGGCCACAGCTTTTTTATAAAATATAAAGCAACCTCCTGGACCTGATCAGCAAGTAGTCCCAATCAGAGAACCAACTTCTGCTCACTGCCGCAATATGACCCAGTGAGTATTATAGTATTATAGTATTATAGTATTTATAGTTCACACCACCTATGGTCCCTCTTAAGAGTACGCCCTTAGGCCTACCACACATGCCCCTGACCCAAGAGTGCATCCTGTTGGACCCGTCACATTCCACCAAATTATCCACCCAGGCAAAACTAACCATTCCACACCCCTCCAACGCCTAGGCCATTTTACCCCTCAAATTTGCCACACCACAACCAATCTCACCGCCTTCCTCAACCTTCTACAAACCCATGTAAACTAATCCCAACCATGCCAAATTAAACACTCTTCTCCTGATACCGACCAGCACTACCGAACCAACCGAGGCCCAGTTTGATAAACTCTTTGATAAAGCGCTATTAAAGCGCGAAACGCGTTAGAGGACCCTTTTAATGTAGCTGTTGCTACCATGCATTTGGATTAAAGCATTTTTATTTTTCACGGATCTGCCTCCAGCCCTATTTCTTTGCAGTGCTCCACCATCTTTCTACACATACTCTATCTACAAAACGGAACGGATGCACGCTGTCATGGAGCAGAAGGGGTTAATATGTGAGTGACCTACTATGTTTATGATTATTGTGACTATAGGGTATGTGCAGGGCTCCAGCCTATGATACAGGATATGTCCTATCCACATAGTGATTGCACTGGGAGTCTCTTTATATAAGGGCTTCCATGTGGTTTCGCTTTTAGAGTGGTTATTTTTGCTCTGTCCTTGTTAGACTTCATATGGTGAGCCATATACCCTGTCACACATCCACACATTTAATATACAATCAACATACCCCGGTCTCCTAAGCATTATGGCCAACATTGCACAATCCTGGATTTAGAAGCACCATCAAGAGATTCATTTCTCATCCTTTGCCGAGGCCCAGTTTGGACCATATTGGCCCCCACTACCAGGGATGTTACCATCAACCAGGTCACATCCCCTGGTTCACGTTCCTTTCCCCACCTATACTTCTGAGCCAGATCAAATGCACCATACGTAGGAACCAAACTTTTGGGGACTCCCTCAACAAACAATCCCACTTCCATCATGTCTACTCCTTCCTTATGCTGCCCCTTCATATTCATCATAATCATTTATTTTTTGAGTAAAAACACACATCCACCCAAGAAAGAAAAGATAAGTCTTACACCGACCTCGAAACAGTGTTAAAGTAGATATACCCCAGAGGTTTGGTGGTAGCGAGTTCCAGACCCTGCACATGCAAAGGCATGCCCACCTAGTGCATGGTAAAGTATACTTGGCACAAAGAGGCAGACCCCCCACTAGGACCTGAGATCATAGCCAGTATCCCTCCAAGGCTTTAAATGAGACTGCAGATAGACAGGCCCTTGACCTTGCAAGGTTTTAAAGGCCATTACGGCCAACTTGAACTGAACCCGGACGATCACTGGAAGCCAGTGCAGATCGTGAAAGCTGGGAGTAATATGCTCAAAAAGATAAAAACACGTCTCGGTATCCGAGCTCCAGCGTTCTGCACAAGCTGGAGCCTCCGGATCAGGCACACTGGTAGTCTTGCATGTAAGGCGGTCCCATAGTCCAACCACGTAGACACAGAGGCATGGACTAGTTATTTAGGGTCCATAGATGATAGGAGTGGATATTTTTCCTAAAACAATGAGATGCGTGGTGCCCCTATGCACCATAGGACAAGCACTCATGTTTGAAGCGGCACGACACCCACTCACTCATCCTTGTTAAATGCCCACTGCCGGGCCCGCAGAATCCATCCTCCCAGCTGTGCCTGTACTTCGGGTGGGGGGAGAGGTGCGTGCTTCTGCAGAAGCACTTAACCAAGGCCTCTCCTCTGATACTGTATACCTCCACTGTCGACGGGGCTTCAGAGTCTGGGAATTAACCCATCAGCTTTCTGAGCCATCCTCCGCCATGCTGCTCCACTCCTCTCTACAGCTCCTCCAACACACTGCCTCTTTCCTCTTTCCAGGGGGGCCAGATCTATCCACAGCCTGAATTCTTCTTTTTTGCCAACCTCCTCTGCTGCCCTGTACCCATGCTGCCCTGCACAAAAGTTTTTTTTTTTTTAGCCGAAGAGACCCTGGGAACAGCAATGGAACCTTTGGGGGAAGCAGTCAGAGGACGAGAGAGGTAATACATGAGGCAACTTTCCCTTAACTATCCCTCATCCTCCCTCATCCTGCTCCCCCCCTCAGGGCAAGAGCCATGCTACCCTTCCCCTATTAGGTCAAGCTTTTCTTTTCTTTGCCATTGTACTGTAGTTATATTCATAAAACAAATTATGCCAGGTTTATAGTTAATTAACTGACAATATACTAACATTTGTCTTAATATGTGACTAGTTATTTTTTTTATCTATTTTATAGTAATAGAACTAGGTGTGCACAGTATGTAGAGAGCTATAAGACCTGATTTTCTCCCGTCCCTATTCATTCAGGAAGCACTTGGTATGAGCTGTCTATTATTTTTAACACAATAATATAATTAATGGACATAAAACACATTTGTAATATCAGACACCATGGGAATTATTCATTGAACTTTGATAGTGCTGAAAGTCAATGGGAGTTTTCTGCAATAGTGCCCAGGTCCACTAAGCTTAATGCATAGCCCTCTTTGTTCTATCCTAGAGTTTGTAATATGCTATATTCTTTCTGCCAGCCATAGAAAGTTAAGTGGATACACACTCAGAGCCTATTATGTATTATATGGGTCTGTGATTGCTTATTGTCTTTCTTCAGTCAACCATACTGTATAAAGTCCCTTGTGACAGTATTGCTTTTTCCCATTAATGATGCATCTGTGTATTGGAACAGAACCAAGAGTGTATTAAAAAAGAGAAAGGGGAGATTACTTTAGGAATTCATTTGTTCCTTAGTTTTTCTTGCACCTAGCTTAAGGGTGATTCAAGTTTTTTTTAAAGATGTGCAGAAAGTCTATTTAACTAAATAAGAAAAATAAAATCAATTGAAACATAAATACATGAAAAGACACTAGGAAAAGGACTGATGGGTGCATCCAATTAGACAACCGTATATCGGGAGCTTGTAAACTGTAGTGGGTGCCATGAGAAAGACAGATGTAGAGGCATTTGTTGTTCACTCTGGTGTGATATGTTGGGTTATAACGGGGGTAATGAATTAAACTACAACAGTTTTAATCAAGTCATCATGGAACTGAAATTCCCATTGACATATGTCCGTTTAGAGCCAATAGTGTCCCATTTAGTACTATTGCAACTTAATGAATAACCCTCATTTTATCATACTGCGCCAATATTTTCATTGATTCCTCTTGAAGCTCTGTGCTATTTTTTATTATTTTAAATTACATTGGGATACATTGTATATTTATACTATATATATATATATATATATATATATATATATATATATATATATATATATATATATATATATATATTTATATACATGTAGCCCTGCTTCCTATCGGACAAAGGCCACTACCATATGCTGTATAATAACCTGTAGGCTCACAGGGCCTAAGCCTCTGCCACGGAGAGCCTGGGGTGCTCACAATACTTATGACTTGGTGCAGCGCCTCCACCTGCGACAGCTTCTGCCCTAGGGGAAGTGGGTCTTTGCAGGAACGTATATACATGAACACACACACAGCGATATACCTTAACCAATATATGTTTACTTGCAGCAACCACAGATTAAATAACAGGTGTCCCTCCCTAGAGGAGACACTACTACCAGCGTCCGCTGAATGCTCACTCTCCCTCTTCCTTCACCGGGTGATCCCACCCCGTGTCCAGTTCCCATGCGGAATAAGTTCCCCCACCCCCAAGTGAGTCAGTGGATGTATAAGTGTGTGACTGTGCAGCCACCGTGTCCCGGAGTGAAAATGGTACCGTTGGTGCACTTGGAGTTTACCTGCTGGGCACTCCTGTACCCGGTTCTGCAACTATCTTCACAACGGATCGGTGTGGGCATAGATGACGTCACCCGTGAGTGTCCGGGGCGATCCCACCCAGACACGCTGCGGCTTAGTGGCGGGGCCTGGTCCCAGGCCTCCCGCTTATAAAGAACTGTCCTGATAGCGATCGTATTCACAAAAGTGGATCCTGAACCTAACTGTGGCCCGTCCCTAACTCCGCTGCACTCTAATGGGGCTCAGGGCCTAACTGGGTCTGGGGGCCTGCGGCCTATGTAGGGGTGGCCTGCCTCCCTACACTGGAGCTCCTTCTCCTTCCTCCGCCAGCTAGCTCTGACCCTCGTGCACCCCCTCACTTCCTATTCCTCCCTATTCTCATACCTGATTTGTTCGGCCATGTCACGGGGGACCGCGGGGGCTGCTGGGACCTGTAGTCCCCTAACTCCCTTCCTCCCTGAGCTCTCCTCCTTCACGGGCTTTGTCACCTGCTCTGCGCATGCGCAACCTTATGCCGGACTAGGTCTGCGCCGGCGCCACCCTTAAACATGGCGGCCCCCTTAACGCGGAACCTCCACTATTGCGTTCCCCTGGGTGCAACATAACCCACCTCACACAACAATTGGGGAAGAAACGGGGTCCCGGCTACATCCTCCCCCTGTGGATTCCAACTCCCTGCTTGGACAATACCTTTAAACTGGTTCAAAGTTTATATAATGAAAAATTCTATAACACGACATTTCTCTAAATCAGATTGTACATTTCGCTAAACATCACAATCACTGATTTCACATGGCTGCGGGCCCACTGCTGAGCCTCATAGTGGGGTGCCCCAAACTGATCATAGGCCATCCTCATGGGAGGTTGCCCGTTCCTTTGGCTTCGCCTTAACTGTTGCTCGGTCACTCCCTGGGGAGAGTGACTATCTTGATCTTGAATTTCGAGTTCTTCCCTTGAGGGGGTTACAGTCTCTAAATTATCCTGACTTGGTACAAAACACGGACTCAGTGGGTCTAGTGACGACATTTCTGGAGCCACCCCCTGGGGTGAATTCTCCCCGCGCCCTTTACCCGTATCTCCACCAGGAGATGCGCTCTGTTGAGGGCCCCTTTGAGAGGTTCCCTCTTGGGGATCTTCCTGAAAGGTTGAGTTCCCTAGCGTGTCATCTCCCAATGACCCCTCCCCATCCAGCGAGGATGCAGGCCACTCCAAATCCCCCTCCTCCACTCGGGGAATAGGGAGCAAATGATTTTGGTGCCATGTCTTCACCCAACCTTCCGAGTCCTTAATGCGGTAGACCGGAAGGCCAGGCATTTGTGAGGCTACCTCATACACTCCTTACCTCCATCAGTCAGCCAGTATATGTTTTCCCGGCACTCCCAGGTTACGGAGGAGTACTGCGT
>NC_134493.1:22351475-22356475 GCF_040206685.1 Ascaphus truei | reverse complement strand
ACCCCACAATTATATGGCTACCACGACTGGAAACAGTATCAAGCAATGTCAAGTTATGCACCAGCTCCTCCTGGAGTCATAAATCTGTCCACTTGTCCGCACCCATTGTTTTTTCCAAAAAGCCAAAAATAACTACCAGGCCTGCAGCCTCAGTATACTGTTCTAAATCAAAATTACGTGTCGTTTTCCTCCACGCGGAATACCCATTGTAGTGCTGTAAAAAAAAAAACACTGCCAAACTAGCAAGCTATCCTTCATCTCCTTGTTAATTATTAATATGGTGATAAGCCAGTACCCAACAGAGCCCCATAAAGTTTCCTAAACAATACCTGCCCCATTGGCATAACTCTAATGCAAATGTCAAGTGACCCAGCAGAGACTACAGCTGTTTTACTTTGCACTTTTGACTGACAGTGCTTCTCTGATTACAACTGTAATTTGATCAACTTCTCCCTAGGCAGCATAAAAATCATCTGTTCTGTATCTATTTCAATGCCCATGAAGCATATTATCTCAGCTGGACCGTCTGTCTCACCTGGGCTAATGGAACTGCAATTTGTTTGTTTTTTTAATTCAGAGGTGCCCACATGTTTCTTTCCCGTGACTGATATTTAACTTAGCCATAACCTTCTCTGTCTGTTTTAACACTACCAACCAGCTCTGTGCCACATGTTCCCCATCCACTACAGTATCTTCTCTGTCTGTAATAATCTAGTTCAAACCTTCAACCCACAGGGCTTATTAAAAAATAAAACATCCCAAAAATAAATGATACATATACAAGGATATACATACTTCTTTTTTTCTGCACAGTGCCAGGGAGAAATTCTGAAAAAGGGGGGGAAATACTTAAATGCACCCCCCTATTAACCAATTAAGTTTAATTTATAACTGACAATATATATATATATATATATATATATATATATATATATATATATATATTATATATATATAATCAAAAAATAAATAGATGATACCGTTCTGTGGCTAACGAAATGCTTTTATTTGTGCGAGCTTTCGAGATACACTGATCTCTTCTTCCGGCGATGTTACAATGAATGAAGCAAGCAAAAGCTATACTATAAACAGTGTCTATTGGAATGTTATCTGTGCTGGTCCTTCCCCCGGTGTGGATGTGTTTTATATACTGAGTTAAGTTATGGTGAGTAAAAAAGTGACAAAAACCCTCCACAGCAAAGCAAATATGCAAATGTAAATACAACTGTATGCTCATCTGCATGTCTTAGGCAGGTCTGCAACCCCGCCTTTCACCATTATCACCCAGCACACAGCACTTCCACTGCAGCAAGGGATTCTGGGAAATGACATGCAAATGAGCACACAGTGCCACTTTTTGCTTCAAAAACCATTTTTAACATGGTTCCCTATAGGCTTAAGCTTGCTGCATGGTCACAGCTTTGAGCACAGCCAGGGTTAAGGTGCATACCCAGAAAACCAACCCACAGACAGCTGTTTCAACCTTCATGGGTCTCATCAGTGTGGGGTTGGTTAACTGGGTATGCAAAGAAGCTAAAGTATGGGGTTTACCATACTGAGTTAAGTTATGGTGCGTAAAAAAAGTGACAAAAAACCTCCACAGCAAAGCAAATATGCAAATGTAAATACAACTATATGCTCATTGTGTGCTCATTTGCATGTCATTTCCCTGATGCGTTTCGTCACCAGACAGCGACTTTCAGCCCTTTGAGAAAGTCGCCGTCTGGTGACGAAACGCATCAGGGAACGTCATCGCATCATTACGACTTTACGCATGCGCACGAGGAGGCCGCCTTGAGCGCGAGATAAGATTGCGGCCATTCAAGTGTAGGAGGCAATCTCTGGGACTCTTACAGACGGATTTGACCATTGAGGACATCTCTGGTTTCCTGGTAGCAGTCACACAGCCCTGAGGGAGCTTCGATCTGCTGATTCCTGATACAGAGAAACCGGATGGTGGTGAATTATTCACAAATTGCCTGATTTGTTTTTACTCTTGTGAGTGCATTTCCTCCAATCTAAAGGAAAAAAAGAGGAGAGAGCACACGCCCCATAGCGTAAAATTGTACATTTAATGGTAAAAAAGGAAGGGGAGGTTGGCTCCCCTTCCTTTTTTACCATTAAATGTACAATTTTACGCTATGGGGCATGCGCTCTCCCCTCTTTTTTTCCTTTAGATTTCTATTGGATGTGGTTCATCCATTCTGAGAGCAGCCGGAGACCCCCATATCAACACCAATTTTCTATCATTCATGGACTGATTTAAAAGGACTGGTTGGACTTTTTTTCTTCTTTTCCTCATGCACGTTTTTTCACATTTGTGCACATATTCACATTTTTCTTTTGTGGTATTTACTTTGTTGTATGTTTATATATCATTTTTTTATTGCACAATATTAAAACCTATTTTGTATATGTTAGTAGGAGATGGCAGTATGCATGCTTTCCAGTAGACGAGGGGTTAACCCAGCTTATTAAGCAGTCCACAGGTGATTCAAATTAAAATAATTCACCTGCTTTAAAACAGGAAGAGGAAATGTCTCTGGCGCAGCAGTCTCTCTCAGGCACAGACAGAAGACAGAGGAGTGTTGACAGACAGACAGACAGATAGACAGATAGACAGACAAACAGACAGACAGACACAGGCTGCTCAGATTGATCCTGTCCCAAGGGGGAATAAAGCTCCCAGGTAAGGAGCCAACTGGTATTGTTGAATATTGTTGGGCTGGACTAGGTTAGCTAGCCAGCAAGTTCTGTAGATAGCCTGCACTTTTGTTTAGTCAGTGCCCCGACCGGGGTTAGGTTTTTGTTTACGTTTTAAAGGGACAGAGTACCCATTGTTTTAGTTACCCTTTTTAGGACAAATAAATCCACCAGCACTATTTCACCAGAAAAGTCGTGTTGTCTCCTCACTTACCACGGCCATCCTGCCACAAGATATATATATATATATATATATATATATATATATATATATATACAGTGTTCGACAAATCACCCAAAAATCTACTCGCCCAACCAAAAAATCTACTCGCCACCTAGTCCCGCCCAAAACCCCGCCCCCGCCCCTAGTCCCGCCCCCAACCCCGCTTTAAAATAAAATATATAAATAAAATACCTTTAATAAATTCCTAGTCAGAATAACATTCATTTTTGACAAATGTATTTATTGTATTACATTATATTACAATTAGTCCTTTTTACGTGTGTGTGTGTGTGTGTGTAAATGTCGGATCTAGAATTAAAAGCGAGGTGTGAATGACTAGTTTCCTGAACCCCTTAACCAGTGTCTGGACGTTCCCGCTTCACAATATCTAAAGCAGCTATCCCACCTGGGATCTTACCTGATCTGCAGTCCCTCAATGTCCAGGTACCCTCATTCCCGCAATGTTATACATTGGAGGGGAGGTGTTCCCTACCTGTCTCTGGGTTAGGGGGGGGGGTTCCGATGTCTTCCGTGTGAAGTTTGAGTCAGATCTGGAAGAAAGCAGTATAGGGCAGTTAAGATTTCGGTGTAGTATAGGTCAGTTAAGATATATAGGGTAAATAAGAGATCCAGATCCAGAGTGTGAGTGACACAGAGAGAGAGAGAGAGTGTGGGGGAGAGAGAGAGAGATAGAGTATGGGGGAGAGAGAGAGTTAGTGTGTGGGGGAGAGAGAGAGAGTGAGTGTATGGGGGAGAGAGAGAGTTAGTTTGTGGGAGAGAGAGAGAGTGAGTGTGTGGGGGAGAGAGAGAGAGAATGTGGGGGGGAGAGAGAGAGTGTGGGGGGAGAGAGAGAGTGTGGGGGAGAGAGAGAGTGGGGGGAGAGAGAGAGAGTGTGAGAGAGAGAGTGTGGGAGTTGCTCTACGGGCTTTTACTTTTCAGCATTGCTGTAAGTAGGTTTCCAATTTTACCCCTACCGGATGTTACAGCCATATTAGTGTCTCTAGCCCACATACATGTGTATGTTGTTTCATTTATTTTACATTGTATTAAATTTGTAATAATCCTTTTATCAATCTTTTCAGTGCTTTTTGTTTGTTTTGTAAGTTACACTATGATCTTTTTTCTTTGGTCTTTTTTTATCTTTGTCTTATATGTTTGTCTGTCCCGATTGAGACTTCGTTGAAGATTCCTCCCGGGATTCCTCTTCATTCTTGCTGGACTTTATATTTGGTCAGATTTTATATTTTAGAGGCGCCGGTTCTCCCCCTTTTTTGTATTATCTGCTCGGATCGGTGCCTCATACTCCACAGTGTGTGTGGGAGAAAGAATGTGTGTGTGTGTGTGTGTGTGTGTGTGTGTGTGTGTGTGTGTGTGTGTGTGTGTGTGTGTGTGTGTGTGTGTGTGTGTGTGTGTGTGTGTGTGTGTGTGTGTGTGTGTGTGTGTGTGTGTGTGTGTGTGTGTGTGTGTGTGTGAGAGAGAATGTGTGAGTGTGTGGGGGGGAGAGAGAATGTGTGTGTGTGGGGGGGGCAAGAGAATGTGTGTGTGTGTGGGGGGGGGAGAGAGAATGTGTGTGTGTGTGGGGGGGGAGAGAAAATGTGTGTGGGGGGAGAGAGAATGTGTGAGTGTGTGGGGGGGAGAGAGAATGTGTGTGTGTGTGGGGGGGGGGTGAGAGAATGTGTGGGGGCGGGTGAGAGAGAGAGAGTGTGTGGGGGGAGAGAGAGTGTGTGTGGGGGGGAGAGAGAATGTGTGTGTGTGGGGGGTCGAGAGAGAATGTGTGTGTGTGTGTGGGGGGGGGAGAGAGAATGTGTGGGTGGGTGAGAGAGAGAATGTGTGTGGGGGGGGGAGAGAATGTGTGTGTGTGGGGAGGGGGAGAGAAAGAATGTGTGTGTGTGTCGGGGGGGAGAGAATGTGTGGGGGGGTGAGAGAGAGAATGTGTGTGTGTGGTGGGGGAGAGAGAATGTGTGTGGGGGAGAGAGAATGTGTGTGGGGGGGAGAGAGAATGTGTGTGTGTTGGGGGGAGAGAGAATGTGTGTGTGGGGGGGGGGGTGAGAGAAAGAATGTGTGTGGGGGGGGA